>NW_027621578.1:0-43190 GCF_964198595.1 Lampetra fluviatilis | reverse complement strand
CACTCACCCACTCACTCACTCACTCACTCACCCACCCACTCACTCACTCACTCACCCACCCACTCATACACTCACTCACTCACTCACCCACTCACCGCTCACTCACCACTCACTCACCCACTCACCCACTCACTCACCCACTCACCGCTCACTCACCCACTCACTCACCCACTCACTCACCCCACTCACCCCACTCACTCACCCACTCACCGCTCACTCACCACTCACTCACCACTCACTCACCCACTCACTCACTCACCCACCCACTCACTCACCCACTCACCGCTCACTCACCACTCACTCACCACTCACTCACCCACTCACTCACTCACCCACCCACTCACTCACTCACTCACCCACCCACACTCACTCACTCACCCACCCACTCACACACTCACTCACTCACTCACCCACTCACCGCTCACTCACCACTCACTCACCCACTCACCCACTCACTCACCCACTCACCGCTCACTCACCCACTCACTCACCACTCACTCACCCACTCACCCACTCACTCACCCACTCACCGCTCACTCACCACTCACTCACTCACTCACCCACTCACTCACTCACCCACCCACTCACTCACCCACTCACCGCTCACTCACCACTCACTCACCACTCACTCACCCACTCACTCACTCACCCACTCACTCACTCACCCACCCACTCACTCACTCACTCACCCACCCACTCACACACTCACTCACTCACTCACCCACTCACCGCTCACTCACCACTCACTCACCCACTCACCCACTCACTCACCCACTCATCGCTCACTCACCCACTCACTCACCCACTCACTCACCCACTCACCCACTCACTCACCACTCACCGCTCACTCACTCACCACTCACTCACCCACTCACTCACTCACCCACCCACTCACTCACCCACTCACCGCTCACTCACCACTCACTCACCACTCACTCACTCACTCACCCACTCACTCACCACTCACTCACCCACTCACTCACTCACCACTCACTCACCCACTCACTCACTCACCCACTCACTCACCCACTCACTCACCCACTCACCACTCACTCACCCACTCACGCTCACTCACCACTCACTCACCCACTCACTCACCCACCCACTCACTCACTCACCCACTCACTCACTCACTCACTCACCACCACTCACTCACTCACCCACTCACTCACTCACCCACCCACTCACTCACTCACCACTCACTCACTCACTCACCCACCCACTCACTCACCCACCCACTCACTCACTCACCCACTCACTCACTCACCCACCCACTCACTCACTCACTCACTCACTCACCCACCCACTCACTCACTCACTCACCCACTCACTCACTCACTCACCCACCCACTCACTCACCCACTCACTCACTCACCCACTCACTCACTCACTCACCCACCCACTCACTCACTCACCACTCACTCACCCACTCACTCACTCACTCACCCACTCACCCACCCACTCACTCACTCACTCACCCACCCACTCACCCACTCACTCACTCACTCACCCACTCACTCACTCACTCACCCACTCACCCACCCACTCACTCACCCACCCACTCACTCACTCACCCACTCACTCACTCACCCACCCACCCACCACTCACTCACTCACCCACTCACTCACCCACTCACCCACTCACTCACTCACTCACCCACTCACTCACTCACTCACCCACTCACCCACTCACTCGCCCACCCACTCACTCACTCACCACTCACTCACCCACTCACTCACTCACTCACCCACTCACTCACTCACTCACCCACTCACCACCACTCACTCACTCACTCACCCACCACTCACTCACTCACCCACTCACTCACCCACTCACTCACTCACCCACTCACTCACCCACCCACTCACTCACCCACTCACTCACTCACTCACCCACTCACCACTCACTCACCCACTCACTCACTCACTCACCCACTCACTCACCACTCACTCACTCACTCACCACTCACTCACCCACTCACTCACTCACTCACCCACTCACTCACCACCCACTCACTCACCACTCACTCACTCACTCACCCACTCACCACTCACTCACCCACTCACTCACTCACTCACCCACTCACTCACCACTCACTCACTCACCCACTCACCCACTCACCCACTCACCCACCCACTCACTCCCCACTCACTCACTCACCCACTCACCCACCCACTCACTCCCCACTCACTCACTCACCCACTCACCCACCCACTCACTCCCCACTCACTCACCCACTCACCGCTCACTCACTCACCACTCACTCACCCACTCACGCTCACTCACTCACCCACTCACCACTCACTCACCCACTCACTCACCCACCCACTCACTCACCCACTCACTCACTCACCCACTCACTCACCCACTCACTCACCCACTCACTCACACCACTCACCCACCCACTCACTCACCCACTCACTCACTCACCACTCACTCACCACTCACTCACCACTCACTCACCACTCACTCACCTACTCACTCACTCACCCACTCACTCACCCACTCACTCACCCACTCACTCACTCACCCACTCACTCACCCACTCACCACTCACTCACTCACCACTCACTCACTCACCACTCACTCACCCACTCACTCACTCACCACTCACTCACTCACCACTCACTCACTCACCCACTCACTCACCACTCACTCACCACTCACTCACTCACCACTCACTCACTCACCCACTCACTCACCCACTCACTCACCTACTCACTCGCTCACTCACCACTCACTCACCACTCACTCACCACTCACCACTCACTCACTCACCACTCACCACTCACTCACTCACCACTCACTCACTCACTCACCACTCACTCACTCACCACTCACCACTCACTCACTCACCCACTCACTCACCCACTCACCCACTCACTCACTCACCCACTCACTCACCACTCACCCACTCTCTCACTCACCACTCACCCACCCACTCACCCACTCACTCACTCACCACTCACTCACTCACTCACCACTCACCCACTCACTCACCACTCATCGACTCACTCACTCACTCACCACTCACTCACCCACCACTCACTCACCACTCACTCACCACTCACCCACTCACTCACCCACCCACTCACTCACCCACTCACTCACTCACCCACTCACTCACCACTCACTCACCCACTCACTCACTCACCCACTCACCACTCACTCACTCACCCACTCACTCACCCACTCACTCACTCATACACTCACCACTCACTCACCCACTCACTCACTCACCACTCACTCACTCACCACTCACTCACCACTCACTCACCACTCACTCACTCACTGACCCACTCACTCACCACTCACTCACTCACCACTCACTCACCCACTCACTCACTCACCCACCACTCACACACTCACTCACTCAC
The DNA here is from genome assembly GCF_964198595.1 of Lampetra fluviatilis. Classification (NCBI taxonomy): domain Eukaryota; kingdom Metazoa; phylum Chordata; class Hyperoartia; order Petromyzontiformes; family Petromyzontidae; genus Lampetra; species Lampetra fluviatilis. The sequence goes on along the minus strand of NW_027621578.1, from coordinate 39,812 downwards.
CCACTCACCCACTCACCACTCACTCACTCACTCACCCACTCACTCACCCACTCACTCACTCATACACTCACCACTCACTCACCCACTCACTCACTTACCACTCACTCATTCACCACTCACTCACCACTCACTCACCACTCACTTACCACTCATTCACCACTCACTCACTCACTGACCCACTCACTCACCACTCACTCACCACTCACCAACCACTCACTCACCTACTCACTCACTCACTCACCACTCACTCACCCACTCACTCACTCACTCACCCACTCACTCACGCACCCACTCACTCAACCACTCACCACTCACTCACCCACCACTCACCCACTCACTCAACCACTCACCACTCACTCACCACTCACTCACCACACACTCACTCACTCACCACTCACTCACCCACTCACCACTCACTCACCCACCACTCACACACTCACTCACTCACCACTCACTCACCCACTCACTCACCACTCACTCACTCGCCACTCACTCACCCACTCACCACTCACTCACCCACCACTCACACACTCACTCACCCACTCACTCAACCACTCACCACTCACTCACCCACCCACTCACTCACCACTCACTCACCACACACTCACTCACCACTCACTCACCACACACTCACTCACCACTCACTCACCACTCACTCACCACACACTCACTCACCACTCACTCACTCACTCACTCACCACTCACTCACCCACTCACCACTCACTCACCCACCACTCACACACTCACTCACTCACCCACTCACTCACTCACCATTCACTCACCCACTCATCCACTCACTCACTCACCCACTCACTCAACCACTCAATCACTCACTCACCCACCCACTCACTCACCCACTCACCACTCACTCACCCACCTACTCACTCACCACTCACTCACCCACTCACTCACTCACCCACTCACTCACCCACCTACTCACCACTCACCCACTCACTCACCCACTCACCCACTCACCCACTCACTCACCCACCCACTCTCCCACCCACTCACTCACCCACTCACTCACTCACTTACTCACTCAACCACTCACCCACCCACCTATTCACTCACTCACCCACTCAATCACCACTCACTCACCCACTCACCCATTCACCACTCACCCACCCACCTCCTCACTCACCCACTCACTCAATCACTCACCCACCCACCTACTCATTCACTTACCCACTCACTCACCACTCACCACTCACCCACTCAACCACCCACCCACTCACTCACCACTCACCCACTCAACCACCCACCCACCCACTCACCCACTCACTCACCACTCACCCACTCAACCACCCACCCACCCACTCACTCACCCACTCACTCACTCACCTACTCACTCACCACTCTCTCCCACAGGACATGGAGAATAAGATCCGTAACACTCTGAATGACATCTACTTTGGGAAAACCAAGGACATCGTCAATGGACTGAGGTGAAACATCCATCACACCACTCACCTCACCACTCACCCACCCACCCACCCACCCCCTCACCCACCCATCCACCCCCTCACGCACCCACTGACCCACCCACTCACCCACTCACTCACCCACCCACTCACTCACCCACCCACCCACTCACCCACCCACCCACCCACTCACCCACCCACTCACCCACCCACTCACCACTCACTCACCCACCCACTCACCCACCCACCCACCCACCCACTCACCCACCCACCCACCCACTCACCCACCCACTCACCCACCCACTCACCCACCCACCCACTCACCCACCCACCCACCCCCTCACCCATCCACCCCCTCACCCACCCACTCACCCACCCACTCACCCACTCACTCACCCACTCACCCACCCATCCACTCACCCACCCACTCACCCACTCACTCACCCACCCACCCACCCCCTCACCCACTCACCCACCCATCCACCCCCTCACCCACCCACCCCACCCACCCCCTCATCCACCCACTCACCCACTCACCTACCTACTCACCCCCTCACTCACCCACCCACCCCCTCACCCACTCACCCACCCACCCACCCACCCACTCACCCACTCACCCACCCACTCACCCACCCACTCACCCACTCACCCACCCACTCACCCACCCACCCACTCACCCACTCACCCACCCATCCACCCCCTCACCCACCCACCCACCCCCTCATCCACCCACTCACCCACTCACCTACCTACTCACCCCCTCACTCACCCACCCACCCCTCACCCACTCACCCACTCACCCACCCACCCCCTCACCCACCCACCCACCCACCCACTCACCCACTCACCCACCCACCCACTCACCCACCCACCCACCCACCCACCCACCCACTCACCCACCCACCCACTCACCTACCCACCCACCCACTTGCCCACCCACCATCTCCCCGTGTGGTTCACGATTCATCTCCGTTGTTCTCCCAGCAAGTTGCTGTTATTGTCATCTCATCTGCCTCATCTGCCTCATCTGCCTCTCTTGCTGTCTCTCTCTCCGTTACTTCATTCATTTAATCTTAATTTGGAGCTTTCGTGACCGCAGGAATTTTTATTTGGTTCTTTCGGTGAAGTCACGTTGATGGATAAAAAAATAAATTAAATACTAGCACACTACGACGTTTCGATCGCAACACGATGTACACCCGTCATCGGGTGTACATGAAATAGCAACAAAAATCTAACCAGAAAACTATAGACAGACACACAAGCAGACAGACATCACCAAGATACACAGAGAGAGGCTGATACGTGTCCTCTCTCTGTGTGTGTGTCTTTGTGATGTCTGTCTGCTGATACGTGTGTCTCTATCTGTGTGTCTTTGTGATGTCTGTCTGCTGATACGTGTGTCTATCTCTGTTTGTGTCTTTGTGATGTCTGTCTGCTGATACGTCTCTCTCTCTCTGTGTGTCTTTGTGATGTCTGTCTGCTGATACGTGTGTCTCTCTCTCTGTGTGTCTTTGTGATGTCTGTCTGCTGATACGTGTGTCTCTCTCTGTGTGTCTTTGTGATGTCTGTCTGCTGATACGTGTGTGTCTCTCTCTCTGTGTGTCTTTGTGATGTCTGTCTGCTGATACGTGTGTCTCTCTCTCTGTGTGTCTTTGTGATGTCTGTCTGCTGATACGTGTTCTCTCTGTCTGTGTGTCTTTGTGATGTCTGTCTGTTGATACGTGTGTCTCTCTCTGTGTGTCTTTGTGATGTCTGTCTGCTGATACGTGTGTCTCTCTCTCTGTGTGTCTTTGTGATGTCTGTCTGCTGATACGTGTGTCTCTCTCTCTGTGTGTCTTTGTGATGTCTGTCTGCTGATACGTGTGTCTCTCTCTGTGTGTCTTTGTGATGTCTGTCTGCTGATACGTGTGTCTCTCTCTGTGTGTCTTTGTGATGTCTGTCTGCTGATACGTGTTCTCTCTGTCTGTGTGTCTTTGTGATGTCTGTCTGCTAATATGTGTCTCTCTCTCTGTCTGTGTGTCTTTGTGATGTCTGTCTGCTGATACGTGTCTCTCTCTCTGTCTGTGTGTCTTTGTGATGTCTGTCTGCTGACACGTGTCTCTCTCTGTCTGTGTGTCTTTGTGATGTCTGTCTGCTGATACGTGTGTCTCTCTCTCTGTGTGTCTTTGTGATGTCTGTCTGCTGATACGTGTGTCTCTCTCTGTGTGTCTTTGTGATGTCTGTCTGCTGATACGTGTGTCTCTCTCTCTGTGTGTCTTTGTGATGTCTGTCTGCTGATACGTGTCTCTCTGTGTGTGTGTCTTTGTGATGTCTGTCTGCTGATACGTGTGTCTCTCTGTCTGTGTGTCTTTGTGATGTCTGTCTGCTGATACGTGTCTCTCTCTCTTTCTGTGTGTCTTTGTGATGTCTGTCTGCTGATACGTGTGTCTCTCTCTCTCTCTGTGTGTCTTTGTGATGTCTGTCTGCTGATACGTGTGTCTCTCTGTCTGTGTGTCTTTGTGATGTCTGTCTGCTGATACGTGTGTGTCTCTCTCTCTCTGTGTCTTTGTGATGTCTGTCTGCTGATACGTGTGTCTCTCTGTCTGTGTGTCTTTGTGATGTCTGTCTGCTGATACGTGTTCTCTCTCTGTCTGTGTGTCTTTGTGATGTCTGTCTGCTGATACGTGTGTCTCTCTCTGTGTGTCTTTGTGATGTCTGTCTGCTGATACGTGTCTCTCTCTCTCTCTGTGTGTCTTTGTGATGTCTGTCTGCTGATACGTGTGTCTCTCTCTGTGTGTGTCTTTGTGATGTCTGTCTGCTGATACGTGTCTCTCTCTCTGTGTGTCTTTGTGATGTCTGTCTGCTGATACGTGTGTCTCTCTCTCTGTGTGTCTTTGTGATGTCTGTCTGCTGATACGTGTGTCTCTCTCTCTCTGTGTGTCTTTGTGATGTCTGTCTGCTGATACGTGTGTCTCTCTCTCTCTCTGTGTCTTTGTGATGTCTGTCTGCTGACACGTGGTCTCTCTCTCTGTGTGTCTTTGTGATGTCTGTCTGCTGATACGTGTGTCTCTCTCTCTCTGTGTGTCTTTGTGATGTCTGTCTGCTGATACGTGTGTCTCTCTCTCTCTCTGTGTCTTTGTGATGTCTGTCTGCTGACACGTGGTCTCTCTCTCTGTGTGTCTTTGTGATGTCTGTCTGCTGACACGTGGTCTCTCTCTCTGTGTGTCTTTGTGATGTCTGTCTGCTGATACGTGTGTCTCTCTCTCTCTGTGTGTCTTTGTGATGTCTGTCTGCTGATATGTGTCTCTTTGTGTGTCTTTGTGATGTCTGTCTGCTGATACGTGTCTCTCTCTCTGTGTGTGTCTTTGTGATGTCTGTCTGCTGACACGTGTGTCTCTCTCTCTGTGTGTGTGTGTCTGTCTATAGTGGTTAGATTTTTGCTGCAATTTCTTTCTTTGATTCCCGATGGCGACTGCTCGTGTCGCGATCGAAGCGTCGTCGTGGCGGCGGCGTGCTGGTATTTAATTGGCGGTCCCACCTGATGACGGAGACTCGCGTCGCCTCCGAAACGTCGTGAATTTTATTTTTTTTTGTTTCATTTTACTTTCGTTAATTTCAATGTTTTTACCGACGTGACTTTGCCGAAAAAACCTGAGAATATGAATCATTGCAGTCGCGAGAGCTTCAAATCTAGAAGTATTTAGTTTGTTGTTTTATCTTTAGGACGTGACTTTTCCGAAAGAACCAAAGCGAGCGGCTTATTTACTTGGCGTTGTTTTCATTTCCGCTGATTTTGTTTTTTTCCTCCTGATGTCTGTCTCCCCGTTTCTCCCTGTCCCCCTGTCTCTCTCCCTGTCTCTCTCTCTGTCTCTGTGTCTCTCTGTCTCTCTGTCTCTGTCTCTCTGTGTCTCTCTGTCTCTCTGTCTCTCTCCCTGTCTCTCTCCCTGTCTCTGTGTCTCTCTGTGTCTCTCTGTCTCTGTGTCTCTGTCTCTCTGTGTCTCTCTGTGTCTCTCTGTCTCTGTATCTCTGTCTCTCTGTGTCTCTCTGTCTCTGTATCTCTGTCTCTCTGTGTCTCTCTGTGTCTCTCTGTCTCTGTATCTCTGTCTCTCTGTGTCTCTCTGTGTCCTCTGTCTCTCTGTGTCTCTCTGTCTCTGTGTCTCTGTGTCTCTCTGTCTCTCTCCCTGTCTCTCTCCCTGTCTCTGTGTCTCTCTGTGTCTCTCTGTCTCTGTATCTCTGTCTCTCTGTGTCTCTCTGTGTCTCTCTGTCTCTGTGTCTCTGTCTCTCTGTGTCTCTCTGTCTCTGTGTCTCTGTGTCTCTCTGTCTCTCTCCCTGTCTCTCTCCCTGTCTCTGTGTCTCTCTGTGTCTCTCTGTCTCTGTATCTCTGTCTCTCTGTGTCTCTCTGTGTCTCTCTGTCTCTGTGTCTCTGTCTCTCTGTGCCTCTGTCTGTGTCTGTCTCTCTGTGTCTCTCTCTCTGTCTCTGTGTCTCTCTGTGTCTCTGTGTCTCTCTGTGTCTCTGTGTCTCTCTCTCTCTGTGTCTCTCTCTCTCTGTGTCTCTCTCTGTGTTTCTCTCTGTGTCTCTGTCTGTGTCTCTGTCTCAATCTGTGTCTCTGTGTCTCTCTCTCTGTATCTGTCTCTCTCTCTCTCTGTCTCTCTCTCTGTGTCTCTGTCTCTCTCTGTATCTGTCTCTCTCTCTGTCTCTGTCTCTCCGTGTCTCTCTCTGTCTCTCTCTCTGTCTGTCTCTGTCTCTGTCTCTCTCTGTGTCTCTCTCTGTCTCTCCGTGTCTCTGTCACTCTGTGTCTCTCTCTGTGTCTCTCTCTGTCTCTGTGTCTCTCTCTGTGTCTCTGTCTCTCTCTGTCTCTCTGTCTCTCTGTCTCTGTCTCTCCCCCCCCGCCTCTCCTCATCTCCCCGTCACCTTCTGTTTGCATCTTCCGCATCTCTTCCTTCGGTGGCTTCTGGTGACCTTCCGTGAACCTTCCGTGAACCTTCCGTGACCTTCCGTGACCTTCCGTGACCTTCCGTGAACCATCCGTGAACCATCCGTGAAATCTCCTGCGACCTCCCGCGACCTTCCTCGACTCTCCCGTGACCTCCTGCGACTTCCCGTTAACCCTTGACCTTGCGTGACCTCCCGTGACCTCCCTTGAACCGGCCCGTGACCCTCCCAATGACCTCCCATGACCCTCCGGTAACCTACTGTGACCTCCTGTAAACTCCCGCCACCTCCCGTGACCTCCTTGACCCTCCCACGACCTCCCACGACCTCCCACGACCTCCCACGACCTCCCGTGACCCTCCCACGACCTCCCGTGACCCTCCTACGACCTCTCGTGACCCTCCCACGACCTCCCACGACCCTCCCACGACCTCCTTGACCCTCCCACGACCTCCTTGACCCTCCCACGACCTCCTTGACCCTCCCACAACCCTTCCGTGACCCTCCCACGACCTCCTGTGACCTCCTTGACCCTCCCGTGACCCTCCCACGTCACACGACCTCCCACGACCCTCCCGCGACCTCCCCCGTGACGCGGGGGCGGCCAGGTCTGCGGACCCGCTAGCCGACACTAAGAAGCTGCAGCTGCTGCAGCGTGAACTGTCCCAGGTGCTCACCCAGAGGCAGATCTCCATCCAGCCCGACGAGGACTGAGCCGCCGTGAGATGGAACGAACACCCACCCACCCACCCCGTCACCCACCCACCCACCACCCCACCCACCCACCCACCACCCCACCCACCTCACCACCCACCCCCCCCATCACCCACCCACCCACCCCTCACCCGCACCGTGTGTGGCAGTTCTTTGCATCGCATTGGGTCGCATTGCGATGGATGGCATTACATCGCAGGGCAATGCAGTACATTGCATGTGCATTGCATAGCTGTTGAATTGCGTTGCAAAGCGTGGAACATTACACTGCCCCCTCCCCCCCTTACCCCTCCCCTCTCCCCCCCTCCCCCCCCCCCTCCCTCTCCCCCCCTCCCTCCCCCCCCCTCCTCCCCCTCTCCCCCTCCCCTCTCCCCCCCCCCTCCCCCCTCCCTCCCTCCCCCTCCCCTCCCTCCCCTCTCCCCCCTCCCCTCTCCCCCCCCCCTCCCCCCTCCCTCCCCTCTCCCCCCCCTCCCTCCCCTCTCTCCCCCTCCCCTCTCTCCCCCCCCCCTCCCTCCCCCCTCTCCTCCCCTCTCTCTCCCTCCCCCCTCTCCTCCCCTCTCTCTCCCTCCCCTCTCTCCCCCTCCCCCCTCTCCCCCCCCCTCCCTCTCCCCCCCCCTCCCTCCCCCCTCTCTCTCCCCCTCCCCTCCCTCCCCTCTCTCCTCCCCTCTCTCTCCCTCCCCCCTCTCCCCCCCCCTCCCTCTCCCCCCCCCTCCCTCCCCCCTCTCTCTCCCCCCCCCCCTCCCTCCCCCCTCTCCTCCCCTCTCTCTCCCTCCCCCCTCTCCTCCCCTCTCTCTCCCTCCCCTCTCCCCCTCCCCCCTTTCCCCCCCCTCCCTCTCCCCCCCCCTCCCTCCCCTCCCCCCTCTCCCCCCCCTCCCTCCCCCCTCTCCCCCTCCCCCCTCTCCCCCCTCTCCCCCTCCCCTCTCCCTCTCCTCCCCCCCTCCCCCCTCCCTCTCTCCCCCTCCCCTCCCTCCCCCAGGACTCTGCAGTCTGCGTCTGACAAGTCTCATCAAGACGCTCTACGCAACGACCTCGCTGCCGCCCTCAAGAAGCGTCAAGAGAACTAAACGCTCACCACCTACTCACCACCTACTCACCACCTACTCACCACCTACTCACCACTCCCCCCCCCCCTCCCCCCCCCCCCCCCCCCCCCCCCCCCCCCCCCCCCCCCCCCCCCCCCCCCCCCCTCACCACCCTCACCTCCCACCCCCCTCACTCACCACCTACTCACCACCCTCCCACCTCACAACCTACTCACCACCTACTCACCCCTCACCACCTACTCACCACCTACCACCCCTCACCACCTACTCACCACCTACTCACCACCTACTCACACCACCACCACCTAACACCACCACCTCACCACCTACTCACCACCTACTCACCACGCTCACCACCTACTCACCACCTACTCACCACCCTCACCACCTACTCACCACCTACTCACCACCTACTCACCACCTACTCACCACCTACTCACCACGCTCACCACCTACTCACCACCTACTCACCACCTACTCACCACCCACTCACCACCTACTCACCACCTACTCACCACCTACTCACCACCTACTCACCACGCTCACCACCTACTCACCACCTACTCACCACGCTCACCACCTACTCACCACCGACTCACCACCTACTCACCACCTACTCACCACCCTCACCACCTACTCACCACTTACTCACCACCTACTCACCACCTGCTCACCACGCTCACCACCTACTCACCACCTCTCACCACCTACTCACCACCTACTCACCACCTACTCACCACCTGCTCACCACCTCTCACCACCTACTCACCACCTACTCACCACCTACTCACCACCTACTCACCACGCTCACCACCTACTCACCACCTACTCACCACCTACTCACCACCTACTCACCACCTACTCATGACCACCACACTCACCACCACCACCCTCACCACCTACTCACCACCTACTCACCACCTACTCACCACGCTCACCACCTACTCACCACCTACTCACCACCTACTCAACCACCTACTCACCACCCACTCACCACCTACTCACCACCTACTCACCACCTACTCACCACCTACTCACCACGCTCACCACTACTCACCACCTACTCACCACCTACTCATGACCACCACACTCACCACCACCACCCTCACCACCTACTCACCACCTACTCACCACCTACTCACCACCCTCACCACCTACTCACCACGCTCACCACCTACTCACCACCTACTCACCACCTACTCATGACCACCACACTCACCACCACCACCCTCACCACCTACTCACCACCTACTCACCACCTACTCACCACCCTCACCACCTACTCACCACGCTCACCACCTACTCACCACCTACTCACCACCTACTCATGACCACCACACTCACCACCACCACCCTCACCACCTACTCACCACCTACTCACCACCTACTCACCACCCTCACCACCTACTCACCACGCTCACCACCTACCACCACGCTCACCACCTATTCACCACCTACTCACCAGCTACTCACCACGCTCACCACCACCACCCTCACCACCTACTCACCACCCTCACCACCACCACCCTCACCACCCTCACCACCTACTCACCACCCTCACCACCACCACCCTCACCACCCTCACCACCTACTCACCACCCTCACCACCACCACTCACCTCTTACTCCTCCCCACACTCACCATCACCACACTCACCACACTCACCACACTCGCCACCTACTAACGACTCACCACCTACTCACCACCCTCACCAGCACACTCACCACCTACTCCTAACCACTCACCACCCTCACCACCACCCTCACCACACTCACCACCCTCACCACCACCCTCACCACCACCCTCACCACCACCCTCACCACCACCCTCACCACCACACTCACCAGCACACTCACCACCTACTCCTAACCACTCACCACCCTCACCACACTCACCACCACTCATCCTCACCACCACACTCACCACTACCACACTCACCAGCACACTCACCACCACACTCACCACCACTCATCCTCACCACCACACTCACCACCACACTCACCACCTACTCCTCACCACTCACCACCCTCACCACCCTCACCACCACCTCCTCACCCTACTCAGCTGATCACCCTACTCACCTACTACTCAGCTGATCACCCTACTCACCTACTTACCATCAACCTCCACCCTCATCACCTTCACCATCATCTACATCATCATCACCACCATCATCATCATCAGCATCACCATCATCATCATCATCACCACCATCATCATCACCACCATCATCATCACCATCACCACCATCATCATCATCATCACCACCATCATCATCACCATCACCACCATCATCATCACCATCACCACCATCATCACCATCATCACCATCATCACCATCATCTACATCATCACCATCACCCACATCATCATCACCATCATCACCATCATCATCACCATCACCACCATCATCATCACCATCACCACCATCATCATCACCATCACCACCATCATCATCACCACCATCATCACCATCATCATCATCACCTTCACCATCATCACCATCATCTACATCATCACCATCACCCACATCATCATCACCATCATCACCATCACCATCATCATCACCATCATCATCACCATCACCACCATCATCATCACCACCATCATCACCATCATCATCATCACCACCATCATCACCACCATCATCTACATCATCACCATCATCTACATCATCACCATCACCCACATCATCATCACCATCATCATCACCATCATCACCATCATCACCTTCACCATCATCATCACCATCATCACCATCACCCACATCACACCATCACCCACATCATCACCTACATCATCACCATCACCTACATCATCACCATCACCTACATCATCACCATCATCTACATCATCACCATCACTTACATCATCACCATCACCCACATCATCACCATCACCACCATCATCACCATCAGCATCACCTTCACCATCATCTACATCATCACCTTCACCATCATCTACATCATCATCATCACCTACATCACCTACATCATCACCATCACCTACATCATCACCATCACCACCATCATCACCACCACCTTCACCATCACCCACATCATCACCATCACCTACATCATCACCACATCATCAATCATCACCATCACCTACATCACCTACATCATCACCATCACCTACATCATCACCATCACATCGCTGCCTTCATGATGGAAGTGATGTCACTAGACGTGATGGTGGTGGTGATGGCAGTGATGATGGTGATGATGGCAGTGATGTCACTAGGCATGATGATGGCAGTGATGATGGTGGTGATGGTGATGATGGCAGTGATGTCACTAGGCATGATGATGGCAGTGATGATGATGATGATGGTGGTGATGGTGATGATGGCAGTGATGTCACTAGGCATGATGATGGCAGTGGTGATGGTGGTGATGGTGGTGATGGTGATGATGGCAGTGATGTCACTAGGCATGATGATGGCAGTGATGATGGTGGTGATGGTGGTGATGATGGTGGTGATGGTGATGATGGCAGTGATGTCACTAGGCGTGATGATGGCAGTGATGATGATGGTGGTGGTGGTGGTGATGGCAGTGATGGTGGTGATGATGGTGATGATGGCAGTGATGTCACTAGGCGTGATGATGGCAGTGATGATGGTGGTGATGATGGTGATGATGGCAGTGATGTCACTAGGCGTGATGATGGCAGTGATGATGGTGGTGATGATGGTGATGATGGCAGTGATGTCACTAGGCGTGATGATGGCAGTGATGATGGCGGTGATGTCATTCATCGGGCAACGGAGCAGAACCTCCAACAACGACGACGATGTCGACGATGACGACGATGATGATGATGATGATGGCGATGATGATGGCGATGATGATGATGATGGCGATGATGATGATGATGTCGATGGTTGTTGGACGTGTGGCGGCAACGTCGTCGTCTGAGCGCTTCGGTCAAAGTTACAGTCAATAAAACTCAACTGGAGGAATGTTTACCATACGATGTGGGTTTCAGTGGTGCGGTGAGTGGGGTGGTGAGTGGGGTGGTGAGTGGGGTGGTGAGTGGGGTGGTGAGTGGGGTGGTGAGTGGGGTGGTGAGTGGGTGAGTGGGTGGGTGGGTGGGTGAGTGAGTGGGTGAGTGGGTGGGTGAGTGGGTGGGTGGGTGGGTGAGTGAGTGGGTGAGTGGGTGGGTGAGTGGGTGGGTGAGTGGGTGGGTGGGTGGGTGAGTGGGTGGGTGAGTGGGTGAGTGGGTGGGTGGGTGGGTGAGTGAGTGGGTGAGTGGGTGGGTGGGTGGGTGGGTGGGTGGGTGAGTGGGTGGGTGGGTGGGTGGGTGGGTGGGTGGGTGAGTGAGTGGGTGAGTGGGTGGGTGAGTGGGTGGGTGGGTGAGTGGGTGGGTGAGTGGGTGGGTGGGTGGGTGGGTGAGTGAGTGGGTGAGTGGGTGGGTGAGTGGGTGGGTGGGTGGGTGGGTGAGTGGGTGGGTGAGTGGGTGGGTGAGTGGGTGGGTGGGTGGGTGAGTGAGTGGGTGAGTGGGTGGGTGAGTGGGTGGGTGGGTGGGTGAGTGAGTGGGTGGGTGGGTGGGTGAGTGAGTGGGTGAGTGGGTGGGTGGGTGGGTGAGTGAGTGGGTGGGGAGGTGGGTGGGTGGGTGAGTGAGTGGGTGAGTGGGTGGGTGGGTGGGTGAGTGAGTGGGTGGGGAGGTGGGTGGGTGGGTGAGTGGGGTGGTGAGTGGGTGGGTGAGTGGGTGGGTGGGTGGGTGGGTGGGTGGGTGAGTGAGTGGGTGGGTGGGTGGGTGAGTGGGTGGGTGGGTGGGTGGGTGAGTGGGTGGGTGGGTGGGTGGGTGAGTGAGTGGGTGAGTGGGTGGGTGAGTGGGTGGGTGGGTGGGTGGGTGGGTGAGTGGGTGGGTGGGTGAGTGGGTGGGTGAGTGGGTGGGTGGGTGGGTGAGTGAGTGGGTGAGTGGGTGGGTGAGTGGGTGGGTGGGTGAGTGAGTGGGTGGGGAGGTGGGTGGGTGGGTGAGTGGGTGGGTGAGTGGGTGGGTGGGTGAGTGAGTGGGGAGGTGGGTGGGTGGGTGAGTGAGTGAGTGGGTGGGTGGGTGAGTGAGTGGGTGGGGAGGTGAGTGGGTGGGTGGGTGAGTGAGTGAGTGGGTGGGTGAGTGAGTGAGTGAGTGGGTGGGTGAGTGAGTGGGTGGGGAGGTGAGTGGGTGGGTGAGTGGGTGGGTGGGTGAGTGAGTGGGTGGGGAGGTGAGTGGGTGGGTGAGTGGGTGGGTGGGTGAGTGGGTGTGTGGGTGGGTGGGTGAGTGGGGAAGTGGGGTGGGTGAGTGAGTGGGTGAGTGGGTGGGGAGGTGAGTGGGTGAGTGAGTGGGTGGGTGGGTGAGTGAGTGGGTGGGGAGGTGAGTGGGTGGGTCAGTGAGTGGGTGGGGAGGTGGGTGGGTGGGTGAGTGAGTGGGTGGGGAGGTGGGTGGGTGAGTGAGTGAGTGGGTGGGGTGGTGAGTGAGTGAGTGGGTGGGTGAGTGAGTGGGTGGGGTGGTGAGTGGGTGAGTGAGTGGGTGGGGTGGTGAGTGGGTGGGTGGGTGAGTGAGTGAGTGGGTGGGTGAGTGGGTGAGTGAGTGGGTGAGTGGGGTGGTGAGTGGGTGGTGAATGGGTGGGTGGGTGAGTGAGTGAGTGGGTGGGTGAGTGGGTGAGTGGGTGGGTGAGTGGGTGAGTGGGTGAGTGAGTGGGTGAGTGGGTGGGTGAGTGGGTGAGTGAGTGGGTGGGTGGTGGGTGGGGAGGTGAGTGGGTGGGGTGGTGAGTGGGTGAGTGAGTGGGTGGGGTGGTGAGTGGGTGAGTGGGTGGGGTGGTGAGTGGGTGGTGGGGAAGTGGGTGGGGTGGTGAGTGGGGTGGTGAGTGAGTGGGTGGGTCAGTGAGTGGGTGGGGAGGTGAGTGGGTGGGTGAGTGAGTGGGTGGGGAGGTGGGTGGGTGGGTGAGTGAGTGGGGTGGGTGAGTGAGTGGGTGAGTGGGTGAGTGAGTGGGTGGGGAGGTGGGTGGGTGGGTGAGTGAGTGGGTGAGTGGGTGGGGAGGTGAGTGGGTGAGTGAGTGGGTGGGTGAGTGAGTGGGTGGGGAGGTGAGTGGGTGGGTGGGTGAGTGAGTGGGTGGGTGAGTGAGTGAGTGGGTGGGTGAGTGAGTGGGTGGGGAGGTGAGTGGGTGGGTGAGTGGGTGGGTGGGTGAGTGAGTGGGTGGGGAGGTGAGTGGGTGGGTGAGTGGGTGGGTGGGTGAGTGGGTGTGTGGGTGGGTGGGTGAGTGGGGTGGGTGAGTGGGGTGGGTGAGTGAGTGGGTGAGTGGGTGGGGAGGTGAGTGGGTGAGTGAGTGGGTGGGTGGGTGAGTGAGTGGGTGGGGAGGTGAGTGGGTGGGTGGGTCAGTGAGTGGGTGGGGAGGTGGGTGGGTGGGTGAGTGAGTGGGTGGGGAGGTGGGTGGGTGAGTGAGTGAGTGGGTGGGGTGGTGAGTGAGTGGGTGGGTGAGTGAGTGGGTGGGGTGGTGAGTGGGTGAGTGAGTGGGTGGGGTGGTGAGTGGGTGGGTGGGTGAGTGAGTGAGTGGGTGGGTGAGTGGGTGAGTGAGTGGGTGAGTGGGGTGGTGAGTGGGTGGTGAATGGGTGGGTGGGTGAGTGAGTGAGTGGGTGGGTGAGTGGGTGAGTGGGTGGGTGAGTGGGTGAGTGAGTGGGTGAGTGGGTGGGTGAGTGGGTGAGTGAGTGGGTGGGTGGTGGGTGGGGAGGTGAGTGGGTGGGGTGGTGAGTGGGTGAGTGAGTGGGTGGGGTGGTGAGTGGGTGAGTGGGTGGGGTGGTGAGTGGGTGGTTGGGAAGTGGGTGGGGTGGTGAGTGGGGTGGTGAGTGAGTGGGTGGGTCAGTGAGTGGGTGGGGAGGTGAGTGGGTGGGTGAGTGAGTGGGTGGGGAGGTGGGTGAGTGAGTGGGGTGGGTGAGTGAGTGGGTGAGTGGGTGAGTGAGTGGGTGGGGAGGTGGGTGGGTGGGTGAGTGAGTGGGTGGGTGGGTGAGTGAGTGAGTGGGTGGGTGAGTGAGTGGGTGGGGAGGTGGGTGGGTGGGTGAGTGAGTGGGTGGGTGGGTGAGTGAGTGAGTGGGTGTGTGGGTGGTGGGTGGGGAGGTGAGTGGGTTGGGTGGTGAGTAGGTGGGTGTGTGAGTGAGTAGGTGGGGTGGTGAGTGGGTGAGTGAGTGGGTGGGGTGGTGAGTGGGTGGTGGGTAAGTGGGTGGGGTGGTGAGTGGGGTGGTGAGTGAGTGGGTGGGTCAGTGAGTGGGTGGGGAGGTGGGTGGGTGGGTGAGTGAGTGGGTGGGTGGGTGAGTGGTGAGTGGGTGGGTGGTGAATGGGTGGGTGGGTGAGTGAGTGGGTGGGGAGGTGAGTGGGTGGGTGGGTGGGTGAGTGAGTGAGTGAGTGGGTGGGTGAGTGGGTGGGTGGGTGAGTGGGTGGGTGGGTGAGTGAGTGGGTGGGTAGGTGGGTGAGTGGGTGGGTGGGTGAGTGGGTGGGTGGTGGGTGGGGAGGTGAGTGGGTGGGGTGGTGAGTGGGTGGGTGTGTGAGTGAGTAGGTGGGGTGGTGAGTGGGTGAGTGAGTGGGTGGGGTGGTGAGTGGGTGGTGGGTAAGTGGGTGGGGTGGTGAGTGAGTGGGTGGGTCAGTGAGTGGGTGGGGAGGTGAGTGGGTGGGTGAGTGAGTGGGTGGGTGGGTGAGTGGTGAGTGGGTGGGTGGTGAATGGGTGGGTGGGTGAGTGAGTGGGTGGGGAGGTGAGTGGGTGGGTGGGTGAGTGGGTGAGTGAGTGAGTGGGTGAGTGGGTGAGTGAGTGGGTGGTGGGTGGGGAGGTGAGTGGGTGGGGTTGTGAGTGGGTGTGTGAGTGAGTAGGTGGGGTGGTGAGTGGGTGAGTGAGTGGGTGGGGTGGTGAGTGGGTGGTGGGTAAGTGGGTGGGGTGGTGAGTGGGTGGGTGAGTGAGTGGGTGGGGTGGTGAGTGGGTGGTGGGTGAGTGAGTAGGTGTGTAGTTGGATGATCGGATGGGTGATTGGGTGGGCGAGTGAGTGGGTGGGAAATTGGGCGAGTGAGTGGGTATGTGGGTGAGTGATCGAATGGGTGAGTGGGTAGGTAGATGGGTGAACGGTCGAGTGGAGTGGTGAGTGGGTGAGTAGGTGGGTAGGTGAGTGGGTGAGTGGGTAGGTGGGTGAGTGGATAGGTGGGTGAGTGGGTGGGTGGGTGAGTATGTGGGTGAGTGGTGGGTGAGTGGGTAGGTGGGTGAGTGGGTGGGTAGGTGGGTGAGTGGGTGAGTGAGTAGGTGGATGAGTGGGTAAGTGAGTGGGTAGGTGGGTGGGTGAGTGGGTGAGTGAGTAGGTGGATGTGTGGGTAAGTGAGTGGGTAGGTGGGTGGGTGAGTGGGTAGGTAGGTAGGTGGATGAGTGGGTGAGTGAGTGGGTAGGTGAGTGGGTAGGTAGGTGGGTGAGTGGGTAGGTGGGTGGGTGAGTGGGTAGGTAGGTGGATGAGTGGGTAGGTGGGTGGGTGGGTGAGTGGGTGAGTGAGTGGGTAGGTAGGTAGATGAGTGGGTGAGTGAGTGGGTAGGTGAGTGGGTAGGCAGGTGGGTGAGTGGGTTATCGGATCGGTGAGTGCGTAGGTAGGTGAGTGATTTAGTTGTGGGTGGGCGAGTGAGTAGGTAGGTGAGTGGGAAGGCAGGTGGGTGAGTGGGTGGGTAGGTGAGTGAGTGGGTGGGTGAGTGAGTGGGTGGGGTTGTGGGTGAGTGAGCGGGTGGGCTGGTGAGTGGGTGAGTGAGTGGGTAGGTGGGTGAATGACTGGGTAAGTGGGTGGGTAAGTGAGTGGGTAGGTGAGTGGGTGAGTGAGTGGGTAGGTGGGTGAATGACTGGGTAAATAGGTGGGTGAGTGGGTGGGTAGGTGGGTGGGTAGGTGAGAGAGTGGGTAAGTGAGTGGGTAGGTGGGTGAGTGGGTAGGTGGGTGAGTGGGTGGGTAGGTGGGTAGGTGGGTGAGTGAGTGAGTAGGTGGATGAGTGGGTAGGTGGGTAGGTGGGTGGGTAGGTGGATGAGTGGGTAGGTGAGTGGGTAGGTGGGTGAGTGGGTGGGTAGGTGAGTGGGTAGGTGGGTGAGTGGGTAGGTGGATGATTGGGTAGGTGAGTGGGTAGGTGGGTGAGTGGGTGGGTAGGTGAGTGGGTAGGTGGGTGAGTGGGTAGGTGGGTGAGTGGGTAGGTGGGTGAGTGGGTAGGTGGGTGAGTGGGTGGATAGGTGGGTGAGTGAGTAGGTGGATGAGTGGGTAGGTGAGTGGGTAGGTGGGTGAGTGGGTGGGTAGGTGGGTGGGTAGGTGGGTGAGTGGGTGAGTAGGTGGATGAGTGGGTAGGTGAGTGGGTAGGTGGGTGAGTGGGTGGGTAAGTGGGTGGGTAGGTGGGTGAGTGGGTAGGTGGGTGGGTAGGTGAGTGGGTGAGTGAGTAGGTGGATGAGTGGGTAGGTGGGTGAGTGGGTAGGTGGGTGAGTGGGTAGGTGGGTGAGTGGGTGGGTAGGTGGGTGAGTGAGTAGGTGGATGAGTGGGTAGGTGAGTGGGTAGGTGGGTGAGTGGGTAGGTGGGTGAGTGAGTGGGTAGGTAGGTGGGTGAGTGGGTAGGTGGGTAGGTGGGTGAGTGAGTAGGTGGATGAGTGGGTAGGTGAGTGGGTAGGTGGGTGAGTGGGTGGGTAGGTGGGTGAGTGGGTAGGTGGGTGAGTGGCTGGGTAGGTGGGTGGGTAGGTGGGTGAGTGGGTAGGTAGGTGGGTGGGTGGGTGAGTGGGTAGGTAGGTGGGTGAGTGGGTAGGTAGGTGGGTGAGTGGGTGGGTAGGTGGGTGGGTAGGTGGGTGAGTGGGTAGGTGGGTGGGTAGGTGGGTGAGTGGGTGAGTGAGTGAGTGGGTAGGTGGGTGGGTAGGTGGGTGAGTGGGTAGGTGGGTGGGTAGGTGGGTGAGTGGGTGAGTGAGTGAGTAGGTGGATGAGTGGGTAGGTGGGTGAGTGGGTAGGTGGGTGAGTGGGTAGGTGGGTGAGTGGGTGGGTAGGTGAGTGGGTAGGTGGGTGAGTGGGTTGGTGGGTGAGTGGGTTGGTGGGTGAGTGAGTGGGTAGGTGGGTGAGTGGGTAGGTAGGTGGGTGAGTGAGTGGGTAGGTGGGTGGGTGAGTGGGTAGGTGGGTGGGTGGGTGAGTGGGTAGGTGGGTGAGTGGGAAGGTGGGTGGGTGAGTGGGTGATCACTATCTCTGACATCGCTATCAACCCCTAATCAGTGCACCACCTCATCACAGACCCAAGTCGGTTTGTTTTGCTCGTTCTAGGAAACTCAACTTTTTCCCACTTGTACAAGAATACGGTGTTAGAAGCCATACAAAAAAATCGCGTTTTCTTTTCAAACGCGCGGGTTTATGCCTCGCGACCACCCGTAGTAGACCCCCCCCCTACCCCATGGTAAGTTACACAACGCATTAAAAAATCGCGTTTTTTTAATTTCACACGCGCGGATTTATGCCTCGCGACCACCCGTAGTAGACCCCCCCCCCCTACCCCATGGTAAGTTACACAACGCATTAAAAAATCGCGTTTTCTTTTCAAACGCGCGGGTTTATGCCTCGCGACCACCCGTAGTAGACCCCCCCCCTACCCCATGGTAAGTTACACAACGCATTTAAAAATCGCGTTTTTTTTATTTCACACGCGCGGATTTATGCCTCGCGACCACCCGTAGTAGACCTCTCCCCCCCCCCCCCCCAAAAAAAATCGCGTTTTTTATTTCTCACGCGCGGGTTCAACGACCGCACGACCACCCGTAGTGCAAGTTGCACAACCGGCTTCAAAGTCGATTCGATTCCCTCGATGTGATATTGCGCAATCTCAGCTACCAATAAGTTTACCAATTTATAATCGATACGGTGGCAGCAACAGCAACAGAGAAAAAAAACATTTGCACGCGAATTCGACAAATGAATTCGTATTTTTTGTTCTTTTGGTAAAGTCAGGTAGATCGAAAATGAAAAATAATAAAATATTTTTTTTTCGTTTTTAATGATAAAAGCAAAAACACCACGACGTTTCGATCGCAACACAAGCGGTCTTCGTGAGGCTTTTATTGTTTTCTATTTTTTATTTTACTATTTTTTTCCAGTTTTTTTGCTTCTATTGTTTTCTATTTATAATTTTTATTTTTATAATTTAAAATTTTAATTTCATTTTTTGTTTTATACCAACGTGACTTTACCGAAAGAACCAGATAGTATGGAGCCAGAATCAGGCTTTTATTATTTTCTATTTTTGTATTTAAGTATTTTTATCGTGTTTTTTTGCTTTTATTATTTTAAATTTATTATTTTTATAATTAAAAATTGAAATTTCATTTTTTGTTTTATACAAACGTGACTTTACCGAAAGAACCAAAGAGTACGGAGCCAGAATCAGGCTTTTATTATTTTCTATTTTACTATTTTTTTTCCAGTTTTTTTGCTTTTATTATTTTTAATTTATAATTAGTAGTTTTATAATTATAATTAAAAACAATATTTCATTTATTTTATATACCAACGTGACTTTACCGAATGAACCAAAGCGTACGGAGCCAGAATGAGGCTTTTATTATTTTCTATTTTTGTATTTTACCATTTTTTTCCTGTTTTTTTGCTTTCATTATTCAGAATTTTTATTTTAATAATTTTAATTTAAAATTTTATTTCATTTTTTTTTCAACCAAACGTGACTTCACCGAAAGAACCAGATAGTATGGAGTCAAAATTCGGACGATATCAAATGAATCTCTTCCCCCCCCCCCCCGACATTAATCACAAGTGGTACATTCCAGCCAAAGGCGTCGTCAATCTTGACCGCTGGGATGTACCAAAGCGTGAGTGGGTGGGTGTCAAAATCGAACAACACACACATCGATTCCTTTTGTCCCCGCGATCCAAACCCGGGGAATCGAATCTCTCGAACGCGTGACGACGGGTGGAGAGGAATCGATTCCGGCAAGGAATCGACGCCGGTGGAATCGACACTAATCGTTGGAAGCTGACCGACTTTATTTAAGCTCGGCAAACGGCAGCAGCGGACGAGTTTAAAGATTAACAAACATTAAAAGTTGGAAACTTTACATCTTGAACCATGGTGTGACTCATCATAAAGGGTGAGTAATTACGCTCCTAAATATATAAACAACTTAAAATATACGCGCTTTTTAACGTAGCTTTAATTAATATGATTAAAGTTAATTACTAAATTGATTACACTGTTGTAGACTAATTTCAGGGTGCCGATTCCAAATCTGATCTCAGATTTGCTCTATAACATCTCATTTTGTGAGTGGGTGTGTAGCTAAGTGGGTGAGCGGGTCAGTGAGTAGGTGAGTGGGTGAGTGGGTGAGTCGGTGAGTGAGTGAGTGGGTGAGTAGGTGAGTGAGTGGGTGAGTAGGTGAGTGGGTGAGTAGGTGAGTGGGTGAGTCGGTGAGTGGGTGAGTCGGTGAGTAGGTGAGTGGGTGAGTAGGTGAGTGGGTGAGTGGGTGAGTGACTGAGTGAGTGAGTGGGTGAGTAGGTGAGTGAGTGGGTGAGTAGGTGAGTCGGTGAGTGGGTGAGTAGGTGAGTGAGTAGGTGAGTGGGTGAGTAGGTGAGTGAGTTGGTGAGTAGGTGAGTGACTGAGTGGGTGAGTGGGTGAGTAGGTGAGTGACTGAGTGGGTGAGTCGGTGAGTGGGTGAGTGACTGAGTCGGTGAGTAGGTGAGTGGGTCAGTGAGTAGGTGAGTGGGTGAGTGGGTGAGTCGGTGAGTGGGTGAGTAGGTGAGTAGGTGAGTGAGTGGGTGAGTGGGTGAGTAGGTGAGTGAGTGAGTAGGTGAGTGGGTGAGTCGGTGAGTGGGTGAGTCGGTGAGTAGGTGAGTGGGTGAGTGAGTGAGTTGGTGAGTAGGTGAGTGACTGAGTGGGTGAGTAGGTGAGTGGGTGAGTGGGTGAGTAGGTGAGTCGGTGAGTCGGTGAGTGGGTGAATGTGTAGCAGGGTGAGTGACTGAGTGGGTGACAAGGTAGGTGAGTGGTTGAGTGACTGAGTGGGTGGGTGAGTGACTGAGTGACTGAGTGGGTGGGTGAGTGGGTGAGTGACTCAGTGACTGAGTGGGTGGGTAAGTATGTAGCTAAAAAATGCAGATTACACTGGTCAACAACAAAAAAAACATGTTTTTCTGGCCTGGACTTTTGCAGCTGTTCTAGGCTAATTTCAGGGTGCCGATTCCAAATCTGATCTCAGATTTGCTCGATCACATCTCATTTTTGTGCTATCGGCATACCCCGTTTTCATTGATTTTATCCGAAATTAACTCTGTCACTTATGATTGCAAGTTGTTGCGAGTCAGTGACTGCTTTAGTGTTAAAATATATGGTGCTGTATTTTTAGGATAGTGTGTTCATAAAATCATTTTACGTAGATATCCACATTTATTTTATATTTTTCTTCTGCAGTTTTTATTGAAAATGCAATATTTGATATCACACAAACCTGATGTGATAGACAAAAACTGATGCCAGATTTGGAATCAGCACCCCCCCAAAATTACATTATAACAGTTGGAATACCTTATGCCAGAACAAGTGTGTTGACCTGTATTATCTATAATTAATATTATAGATATTATTTTCTTTCTACGTGACTTCACCGAAAGAACCAAAAATATATTCTTGGTTATTTCGGTAAAGTCACGTAGAATGGAAGTAATAAAATAAAAAAAAAGCATAATAAATTAATTACTTTATTATATTTTCTAATAAAAAAAAGAAAACATAATAAAATATTTATTTTATTTGGTTTAATATTTATTATTTTATTATTTCCAAAATTACCTTAAAACCGCTGGAATACCTTATGCCAGAAAAAGTGTGTTGACCAGTGCATTTCCCATAAATATGCTAAATTCCTCTTGATATGCAAATTATTTTGTCAAGGCGCCCTTCTCCCCTCCAACCCAGCAGCTTAAATATACGCTGCCAAGCCTGGTGCAGTTTCATTCAGACGCTGTCTTTCCGACAGACCTGTTCATTCAGACGCTGTCTTTCCGACAGACCTGTTCATTCAGACGCTGTCTTTCCGACAGACCTGTTCATTCAGACGCTGTCTTTCCGACAAACCTGTTCATTCAGACGCTGTCTTTCCGACAAACCTGTTCATTCAGACGCTGTCTTTCCGACAGACCTGTTCATTCAGACGCTGTCTTTCCGACAGACCTGTTCATTCAGACGCTGTCTTTCCGACAGACCTGTTCATTCAGACGCTGTCTTTCCGACAGACCTGTTCATTCAGACGCTGTCTTTCCGACAGACCTGTTCATTCAGACGCTGTCTTTCCGACAGACCTGTTCATTCAGACGCTGTCATTCCGACAGACCTGTTCATTTAGACGCTATCTTTCCGACAGACCTGTTCATTCAGACGCTGTCGTTCCGACAGACCTGTTCATTCAGACGCTGTCTTTCCGACAGACCTGTTCATTCAGACGCTGTCTTTCCGACAGACCTGTTCATTCAGATGCTGTCTTTCCGACAGACCTGTTCATTCAGACGCTGTCTTTCCGACAGACCTGTTCATTCAGACGCTGTCTTTCCGACAGACCTGTTCATTCAGACGCTGTCATTCCGACAGACCTGTTCATTTAGACGCTATCTTTCCGACAGACCTGTTCATTCAGACGCTGTCGTTCCGACAGACCTGTTCATTCAGACGCTGTCTTTCCGACAGACCTGTTCATTCAGACGCTGTCTTTCCGACAGACCTGTTCATTCAGATGCTGTCTTTCCGACAGACCTGTTCATTCAGACGCTGTCTTTCCGACAGACCTGTTCATTCAGACGCTGTCTTTCCGACAGACCTGTTCTTCACCTGAGGACGGCTGCTTGCGTTGTGGCCGAAACGTCGTGAGAATAATTTTATTATGTTTTATTTTTATTATTTTATTATTTCCCTTCTACGTGACTACTTTACCGAAATAACCAAGAAGACACTTATGTCTTCTTGGTTTTTTCGGTAAAGTCACGTAGAAGGGAAGTAATAAAATAATAAAAATAAAACATAATAAAATGAAACAATTTTCATTTTATTATGTTTTATTTTTTTATTATTTTATTACTTCCCTTCTACGTGACTTTACCGAAAAAACCAAGAAGATGAATCCCTGCAGTCACGAAAGCTTTAAATCGAAATAAAGACACTTATGTTATAGTGTTTTTGTTTCAACGCTTTAATTTTTCGTATTATTTTTTAGAATAAAATGTTACGCTCATCAAGATGCTCCCGTCTGTATTAACAAGTTCACCTCAGCAGCAGCAACAACAACAACAACAGCTGCGTCAATAAAGCTTAACAAACACAAAATTAAAATAAAAGTTGAACTAGTGTATGTGTAATGGGTTCCGGAGACACTTGTAGAGGGAACTTCTTTATTACAATACAACAATCCAACTCTCCAACTCTCCAACAGTCCTGATACTCTGTTACAGCCTAGGCACACGGCCTAGCGACACGGCCTAGGCGCACGGCCTAGGCGCACGGCCTAGGCGCACGGCCTAGGCGCACGGCCTAGTCACACGGCCTAGGCGCACGGCCTAGTCGCACGGCCTAGGCGCACGGCCTAGTCACACGGCCTAGTCACACGGCCTAGGCGCACGGCCTAGGCGCACGGCCTAGGCGCACGGCCTAGTCACACGGCCTAGGCGCACGGCCTAGCGACACGGCCTAGGTACACGGCCTAGGCACACGGCCTAGCGACACGGCCTAGCGACACGGCCTAGGCACACGGCCTAGGCACACGGCCTAGCGACACGGCCTAGCGACACGGCCTAGGTACACGGCCTAGGCACACGGCCTAGGCACACGGCCTAGGCACACGGCCTAGCGACACGGCCTAGCGACACGGCCTAGGTACACGGCCTAGGCGCACGGCCTAGGCACACGGCCTAGGCACACGGCCTAGCGACACGGCCTAGGCGCACGGCCTAGGCGCACGGCCTAGGCGCACGGCCTAGGCACACTACTCTGGCTACGCTCTGGAACTCGCCCTCACAAGGACGTAGAGCCGGGAGTTCCAGAGTCCCACCACTGGCCCTCACAGCGTCCCAGGGTCCTGAGATGGCTGGTCTCGGGTCTTGGGTCTTGAGCTACAACTGGCCCTGATCGTCCAGGGAGCTCCCCTTTTATGCCTCGTCCCCAACGAGGGGTGGGGCCGTGTGCGCCCCCAGATCTCCCACAGAGCACACATAGCCCCCCCGTTGGTGGCGCCAAGGGGCTTAAGCGCCTGGCCCGCCCAGGGTCCCAGAGCCCCCAGCAGCCCCTCCCTTCTTATGTCACTACATATGTAATAAGAAATCACGAACATACACTCAGACACGAGTTTTAATTAACGTTAAATACTAATTGATGATTATCATAATGCTGTGTTTTTCTAACACTTTAATTCTTTATATTACTTTAAAAAAGTGAGTATGTGGGTCTCTGTGTGGTGAGTCTGTGGGTCTCTGTGTGGTGAGTCTATGGGTCTCTGTGTGGTGAGTCTGTGGGTCTCTGTGTGGTGAGTCTGTGGGTCTCATGTGATGAGTCTGTGGGTCTGTGTGGTGAGTCTGTGGGTCTCTGTGTGGTGAGTCTATGGGTCTCTGTGTGGTGAGTCTGTGGGTCTCTCTGTGTGATGAGTCTGTGGGTCTCTGTGTGGTGAGTCTGTGGGTCTCTGTGTGGTGAGTCTGTGGGTCTCTGTGTGGTGAGTCTGTGGGTCTCTGTGTGGTGAGTCTGTGGGTCTCTGTGTGGTGAGTCTGTGGGTCTCTGTGGTGAGTCTGTGGGTCTCATGTGGTGAGTCTGTGGGTCTCTGTGTGGTGAGTCTGTGGGTCTCTGTGGGGCGAGTCTGTGGGTCTCTGTGTAGTGAGTCTGTGGGTCTCTGTGGGGCGAGTCTGTGGGTCTCTGTGTGAGGTGAGTCTGTGGGTCTCTGTGTGGTGAGTCTGTGGGTCTCTGTGTGGTGAGTCTGTGGGTCTCTGTGTGGTGAGTCTGTGGGTCTCATGTGGTGAGTCTGTGGGTCTCTGTGTGGTGAGTCTGTGGGTCTCTGTGTGGTGAGTCTGTGGGTCTCATGTGGTGAGTCTGTGGGTCTCTGTGTGGTGAGTCTGTGGGTCTCTGTGTGGTGAGTCTGTGGGTCTCTGAGTGAGTCTATGGGTCTCTGTGTGGTGAGTCTGTGGGTCTCTGTGTGGTGAGTCTATGGGTCTCTGTGTGGTGAGTCTGTGGGTCTCTGTGTGGTGAGTCTGTGGGTCTCTGTGTGGTGAGTCTGTGGGTCTCTGTGTGGTGAGTCTGTGGGTCTCTGTGTGGTGAGTCTGTGGGTCTCTGTGTGGTGAGTCTGTGGGTCTCTGTGGTGAGTCTGTGGGTCTCATGTGGTGAGTCTGTGGGTCTCTGTGTGGTGAGTCTGTGGGTCTCTGTGGGGCGAGTCTGTGGGTCTCTGTGTAGTGAGTCTGTGGGTCTCTGTGGGGCGAGTCTGTGGGTCTCTGTGTAGTGAGTCTGTGGGTCTCTGTGTGGTGAGTCTGTGGGTCTCTGTGTGGTGAGTCTGTGGGTCTCTGTGTGGTGAGTCTGTGGGTCTCATGTGGTGAGTCTGTGGGTCTCTGTGTGGTGAGTCTGTGGGTCTCTGTGTGGTGAGTCTGTGGGTCTCATGTGGTGAGTCTGTGGGTCTCTGTGTGGTGAGTCTGTGGGTCTCTGTGTGGTGAGTCTGTGGGTCTCTGAGTGAGTCTATGGGTCTCTGTGTGGTGAGTCTGTGGGTCTCTGTGTGGTGAGTCTGTGGGTCTCATGTGGTGAGTCTGTGGGTCTCTGTGTGGTGAGTCTGTGGGTCTCTGTGTGGTGAGTCTGTGGGTCTCTGTGTGGTGAGTCTGTGGGTCTCTGTGTGGTGAGTCTGTGGGTCTCTGTGTGGTGAGTCTGTGGGTCTCTGTGTGGTGAGTCTGTGGGTCTCTGTGTGGTGAGTCTGTGGGTCTGTGTGGTGAGTCTGTGGGTCTCTGTGTGGTGAGTCTGTGGGTCTCTGTGGTGAGTCTGTGGGTCTCATGTGGTGAGTCTGTGGGTCTCTGTGTGGTGAGTCTGTGGGTCTCTGTGGTGAGTCTGTGGGTCTCATGTGGTGAGTCTGTGGGTCTCTGTGTGGTGAGTCTGTTGGTCTCTGTGTAGTGAGTCTGTGGGTCTCTGTGTAGTGAGTCTGTGGGTCTCATGTGGTGAGTCTGTGGGTCTCTGTGTGGTGAGTCTGTGGGTCTCATGTGGTGAGTCTGTGGGTCTCTGTGTGGTGAGTCTGTGGGTCTCTGTGGGGCGAGTCTGTGGGTCTCTGTGTAGTGAGTCTGTGGGCCTCTGTGTGGTGAGTCTGTGGGTCTCTGTGTGGTGAGTCTGTGGGTGTCTGTGTGGTGAGTCTGTGGGTCTCTGTGGTGAGTCTGTGGGTCTCTGTGTGGTGAGTCTGTGGGTCTCTGTGTGGTGAGTCTGTGGGTCTCTGTGGTGAGTCTGTGGGTCTCATGTGGTGAGTCTGTGGGTCTCTGTGTGGTGAGTCTGTTGGTCTCTGTGTAGTGAGTCTGTGGGTCTCTGTGTAGTGAGTCTGTGGGTCTCATGTGGTGAGTCTGTGGGTCTCTGTGTGGTGAGTCTGTGGGTCTCATGTGGTGAGTCTGTGGGTCTCTGTGTGGTGAGTCTGTGGGTCTCTGTGGGGCGAGTCTGTGGGTCTCTGTGTAGTGAGTCTGTGGGCCTCTGTGTGGTGAGTCTGTGGGTCTCTGTGTGGTGAGTCTGTGGGTCTCTGTGTGGTGAGTCTGTGGGTTTTACTGGTAGGAACCAAGTGAACCAGCCTACAATAGATTATATCGTCCGTCCGTCCGATGTCCGATTAGGTATAGCAACATCGCCCCCTACTGCAAACACTTGGCAGGACCCTACAAAAACCTTTAGACTCAGTGAGGCTTTCCTGGCTAAACAAGTGTAACATTCCCTTATAATTCTCGGACATAGTTTTTAATTAAAACATTTAAATTAAAAATTAACTCACAGCAGCCTAAAGCCTACGGCTAGGCCTAAAGCCTAGAACTAGGCCTCAAACTCTCCCTTCGTATCTTACCCCCGCGTGTGTGAAAGGGAGTTAATGTTTAACAATGTTACATTCCCTGATGTTTTAAAATAGAAACATTTACATTTCAAGCTTTTACATTAATAATTAAAACATTAGAATTATACATTAATAATTAAAACATTTAAATTAAAAATTAACTCACAGCGGCCTAAAGCCTACAGCTAGGCCTAAAGCCTAGAACTAGGCCTCAACCTCTCCCTTCGTATCGTATCCCCGCCATTTCATTTTATTATCGCCATTCATGTGTTCGTTCCTACCATCCCACCCCGCAGGGACCTGTTTCTCGACCAGCTGTGACCCACAGACATTGAAATTGCCAACTCACCGTGTGTGTGTGTGTATCTACAACATCTGCGGATGTCCTGCCGCTCGGCATAGGAATGTGGAATTTCCGGTAGTGGCTCATGCTCAGCTGTAGCAGGTGAACGGGTGACATGACAGGGGAGTGTGTGTGTGTATGTGTGTGTGTCTGTGTGTGTGTCTGTGTGTGTGTCTGTGTGTGTGTGTGTGTGTGTCTGTGTGTGTGTCTGTGTGTCTGTGTCTGTGTGTATGTGTCTGTGTATGTGTGTGTCTGTGTATGTGTGTCTTTGTGTGTCTGTGTGTCTGTGTGTCTGTGTGTGTGTGTCTGTGTGTGTGTGTGTGTCTGTGTGTGTGTGTGTCTGTGTGTATGTGTCTGTGTGTGTGTGTCTGTGTGTGTGGGTCTGTGTGTGTGTGTGTCTGTGTGTGTGTCTGTGTGTGTGTCTGTGTGTGTCTGTGTGTGTGTGTCTGTGTGTGTCTGTGTGTCTGTGTGTGACTGTGTGTGTGAGTGTGTGTGTCTGTGCGTGTGTGTCTGTGTCTGTGTGTGTGTCTGTGTGTGAGTGTGTGTGTGTCTGTGTGTGTGAGTGTGTGTGTGTGTCTGTGTGTGTCTGTGTGTGTGTGTCTGTGTGTGTGTGTCTGTGTGGTCCGGCAAAACAACCTCCTACCTCCTCGCGGTGCCGGACGGGCAACACTGTCGTGGGCAGTGCTGTGGGGGGAGGGCCAATGCCCATTGGCCTCTCCCCTCATGGCGTCTGTGACCACCACAGTGGCTAAACGGGGGCTCTGGACGGGTGCGAGGGGCTGGTAACCCCTCCACCTTCAATTAACCACCACTAAACTACGATTTAAACATAAACCTGTAATTAATAAGCTTGTGCCGGAGGCCCCGGGGGGTCAGGCTTTTATGACGTCTCCTGGCCAAACCCCATTTGGCGGAGCCAGGAGATTGAATTTTAACCCTCGGGGCTCCTCCAGTAACAACGAAAAACCATTGCGGATGGCCACGTGGAATGTTCGAACGCTCACTGCGGAGGAGAGGCTGCCACTCCTCTGTCGGGAGCTGGACCGGTACCGCCTGGATCTCTGTGGCATTCAGGAGGTCCGGTGGACCGGTTCTGGCTCCTGCCACCATGAGGGGTGGACAGTCCTCTACTCGGGGCAGGAGACTGCCAAACAACAGGGTGTGGCTCTTCTTCTGAACAAAAGAATGAAGGGGGCGTGGGAGCGTGGCGGTGAGGTGTGGGAAGCTGTAAGCCCCAGGATACTTTGGGCTCGCCTTCCCATCAACCAGAGGCGAGGAGTGGTGGTCGTGGTTACTTACGCCCCCACCGAAGACGAACATCCGTGGAGGGATGCAGGCAAAGCCGATGAGTCAGACGCTTTCTATGACCTACTGTCACAGGTGCTGGCTAAAGTGGCCACTCGGGACAGAGTCATCTTGTTGGGTGACTTCAATGCCCGAGTTGGTCATGATGCTGGCACCTGGTCTGGAGTGATTGGAAGGCATGGGCCAGATCAGCTCAATAACAACGGTAGGAGGCTGCTAGATTTCTGTGCAGCCCATGGGCTTGTAATTACCAACACGCTCTTCCGGCATCGGCGCATCCACACAACATCATGGATGCATGCCGGGTCCAAGCAAGAACATCTGCTGGACTACGTAGTGACGGACCAGCGGATGCGAGCCCATGTCCTTGACACCAGGACCTACCGTGGAGCTGATCTGCCCTCTGACCATCGACTAGTCATCTGTAAGATGCGCCTGCCATTCTTCCACTCCGGTGGTGGGTGTACACCCAGGATCCCATTCCAACCAAAAGTGGCCTGGTCTAAGTTAGCTGATGAAAGTTGCAAGCGAGAATTTCATCATCGCTTGCAGCTGGGGTTGGCATCGTCCCCCACTCCACCTGATGTCGAGGGTAAATGGGCGAGGTTTAAGACTGTGACTCATTCAGCTGCAATGGCTGCTTTGGGTACGCGGTCCAGACCTCCCCGGGAACCCTGGCTGACGGAGGAGGTGTTCAGGTTAATTGAGAAAAAGCGACAGGCCCACTCTCGTCGCCTACAGCATCCCACGTCAGAGAATGAGGAGGTTTACCGCAGCCTTCGCTCGGAGGTTCGGAGAGCCGTAAGGCGCTGTAAGGATGGGTGGTGGTCGCGGGTTGCTGAGGAGATGGAGTCTGCCTCAGTGGCCCGCGATCACAAATCACTATTTAACTCCATCAAAAAAGTAACCTGCAGCGCCACACCTATTACCATCATTAGAGGAAAAAACGGTGATCCAATCTCCGACCCCCAGGAACAGGTTTGCAGATTTGCTGAGCATTTCTGTGAGGTCCTGGGGGAGGGAAAATCTCTCAGCCAGGAAAACATCATGGCACAAAGTGGGGATAACCCTGCTGAGGCTGCGGTGCCTCAAATATTGGAAGAGGTCACCCCCTGTGAGTGGCTGGCTGAGGTACCGGCTGTTGAGGAAGTACTGAGGGCGATCCGGAGTCTGAGACCAGGGAAGGCACCGGGCAGAGATGATCTCCCAGGCGAAATGCTGAGGGAGGGTGGCGTTTGTGCACAGACTGCCCTATATGACATCATAACAACAGTCTGGACCACTGGACGGGTTCCGCAGGACTGGAAGGATGCCCTGGTGGTCCCCCTCTTTAAGAAGGGGGACCGCACAGACTGTAACAACTACAGGGGCATCTCACTCCTCAGTGTGCCGGGTAAGGTCCTGGCAAGGATTATTCAACATCGCCTTGCTAGGCATGCTGAGGAGAGGCTTGCGGAGCCCCAATGTGGTTTCAGGAAAGGGCGGTCCTGCACAGATGCCATATTTTCTGTCCGTCTGCTACAGCAGAGGTGTAGGGAATTCCAAAAAGACCTACATCTCTGCTTTATTGACCTGGTCAAGGCCTATGATACCATCAGTAGGACTGGGCTCTGGGTTGTTCTTCGTGCTTTCGGAGTCCCTGACCCTCTGCTCACGATCATTAAGGACCTTCATGATGGTGAGCGGGCCCGGGTAAAACTACGTGGCCGGGAGTCGGAGCCTTTCCCTGTACACCTTGGGGTGCGACAGGGATGTCCTCTGGCTCCCACATTATTTAACATCTATTTCGACTGCGTAGTTCGTGAAGCCTTCAATAGCTGTACCGGGGGAATTACCATTTGGTACAGATATAATGGGAGGCTGATCGACGCCCGGGTGCGATCAAGGGATGGCTCCCTATTGGTCAACCACGTTATGTATGCCGATGATTTGGTAATAGCTGCTCATTCAGAAGAGGAGTTGGAGACGCTGCTGCTGAGGCTGGAGTGTGCCACTAAGAGGTGGGGCCTTACCATCAGCCCCACCAAAACTAAGCACCTGCCTGGGTATTTTGTACCATCGGGCACTCCGCCCCCACAACTCCCAATCGGTGATGGGGCAGTTGTGGAGAGAGTAGAGAGTTTCCCATACCTGGGCAGTGTGCTCATGACCAGCTCCAGTTTATCAGCAGAGGTCTCACTCCGAATCAGTCGAGCGGCAATATCTTTTCATCGGTTGCGTAACGCTGTGTGGAAGCTACCTGGTCTGTCGCTCCGCACGAAGCTTCAGGTCTTCTCGGCCACGGTCATTCCCTCCCTTCTCTACGCTTGCGAAACGTGGACCCCCCTAGTGGAGCATCTTCGCCGGTTGGAAACATTTAGGCTGGCCTGCCTACGATCCATCCTGGGTTTGACCAGGCTGGATTGTGTGAGGAGCTCACAAGTCCTTGAAAGATCTGGGCAAAGTCCCATCAGTGAGCTCCTCCGGCAGGCAAGGCTGCGTTGGCTGGGTCATGTAGCCCGCATGCCCAGCCACCGCATGCCTAAACAGCTTTTGTTCGGCCGGATCGAGGGGGCTAAACGGGCGCGGCACGGGCTAGAGAAGAGATGGAGTGATGTGGTACAGGAGGACGTGGAGCTGAGTGGACTTGCCGATGACTGGTACCAGCGGTGTCAAGATCGGCCTCAGTGGAGGAGGCTCGTGAAGGACGCTACTGGGCAGTTGGAGGCAGTCGCCCTCCAACAACAACGGAGGGCGGAGGAGCGACGCTCACAACAACGAGCGGAGCGCCGGGTGGCTAAAGCACAGCAAGTTGGCACAGTAGGGGGCACAGGTGGTGCATCAGCCAGTCATCTCGGTCATCTCGGTCAGTCGACCCGTGGCACCTGGGTCTGCCCCGTGACCTCCTGCCAGCGGGCGTTCGACACTTCACGTGGCCTCAAGGTGCACATGGCCTGGCACAAGCGTCGTGGTGACGTCACCGCCACTTAGTGGCGAATGGCGGTTGTTGTTGTTGTTGTTGTGTGTCTGTGTGTGTGTGTCTGTGTGTGTGTGTGTCTCTGTGTGTGTGTCACTGTGTGTGTGTGTCACTGTGTGTGTGTGTGTCTCTGTGTGTGTGTCACTGTGTGTGTGTGTCACTGTGTGTGTGTCACTGTGTGTGTGTCTGTGTCACTGTGTGTGTGTCACTGTGTGTGTGTCACTGTGTGTGTGTGTCACTGTGTGTGTCTGTGTGCAGCGTGCGTCTACGTGGGCCGTAGGATCTCACGCGCCCTCAGAGACCACGATGGCGCCCAGGAGGGACACTCCGAGTCTCCAGGCAGCAGCAGGAGCAGCGTCACTCCCTCCACCACGCTCGGCAAGGGTGAGCGTCACTCACCACTGACTCACCACTCAACTCACCACTCACTCACTCACTCACCCACTCACTCACCACTCACTCACTCACCCACATCACTCACCACTCACTCACTCACGCACTCACCACTCACTCACCACTCACTCACTCACCACTCAACTCACCACTCACTCACTCACCCACTCACTCACGTCACTCACTCACTCACTCACCACTCACCCACTCCCACTCACTCACGCCACTCACTCACCACTCACTCCTCACTCACCGCACTCACTCACTCACACTCACTCACTCACGCACTCAACTCACCACTCTCACTCACTCACCACTCACTCACTCACTCACCCACTTCACTCACCACTCACTCACTCACCCTCTCTCCCACTCACTCACCCACTCACTCACTCACTCACTACTCACTCCAGCTCACATCACTCCCACTCACTCAC
The DNA here is from genome assembly GCF_964198595.1 of Lampetra fluviatilis. Lineage (NCBI taxonomy): Eukaryota > Metazoa > Chordata > Hyperoartia > Petromyzontiformes > Petromyzontidae > Lampetra > Lampetra fluviatilis. Next base: position 7,262 of record NW_027621578.1, on the reverse strand, counting down.
CACTCACTCACCCACTCACTCACCACCTCACTCACCATCACAACATCACTCACCACTCAACTCACCACTCAACTCACCACTCAACTCACACTCAACTCACCACTCACTCACCTCACTCACTCACTCAACTCACTCACCTCACTCTCACTCACTCACACAATCACTCACAACTCAGCACTCCTCACGCACTCTCAGACTACTCACTCACTCACTCACCACTCACTCTCACACTCAACTCCACACGACACTCACCAACCTCACTCACTCAACTACACCACACTCACTCACTCACGCACGCACGCCTACTCACACACTCACTCACGCTCTCACCACTCACCCACTCACTCACTCACCACTCCATCACTCACATCACCACTCAACTCACCACCTCACTCTACTCACTCACACACTCACTCACCACTCACTCACTCACGCACTCACCTCACACTCACTCACTCAACTCACCCACTCACTCACTCACCACTCACTCACTCACACTCACTCACCACTCACTCACTCACTCACCCACTCACTCATCACTCACCACTCACTCACTCACTCACCACTCACTCACTCACTCACCCACTCACCACACTCACTCACACTCACTCACTCACCCACTCACTCACCACTCACTCACTCACTCACCCACTCACCACACTCACTCACTCACCACTCACCCTCACTCACTCACTCACTCACACACCACTCACTCACCACTCACCACTCACCACTCACTCACCCACTCACTCACCACTCACTCACTCACCACTCACCACTCACTCACTCACACCCACCACACACCACACTCACCCACACACACCACACACCCCCACTCACTCACCACACACCACCACTCACTCCCCACCACCACTCACTCACCACCACTCACCACTCACTCACACACCACACACCACACCACACACCACACACCCACCACACCACCCCACACACCACCACCCACCACACACTCACACACCACCACCACCACACCACCTCACCACACACACACCACACCACCACCACACCACACTCACCACTCACTCACCACTCACCACTCACCCACTCACCCTCACTCACTCACCCCACCACTCACTCACCACTCACACTCACCACCACTCACACACTCACCACACACTCACTCACCACTCACTCACTCACTCACTCACCCACTCACTCACACCACTCACTCACCACTCACTCACTCACCACTCACTCACCACTCACTCACATCACCACCCACTCACTCCACTCACTCACTCACTCACCACTCACCCACTCACTCACTCACCACCACCCACTCACTCACCACTCACTCACTCACCACTCACCACACCACTCACCACTCACTCACTCACCCACTCACTCACCACTCCTCACTCACTCACCACCCACTCACTCACACTCACACACTCACTCACACCACTCACTCACCACTCACTCACTCACCCACTCACTCACCACTCACTCACTCACCACTCACTCACTCACTCACTCACTCACTCACCACTCACTCACTCACCACTCACTCACTCCCACTCACTCACCACTCACTCACTCACGCCACTCACTCACCACTCACATCACTCACTCCCACTCACTCACCACTCACTCACTCACTCACCACTCACTCACTCACTCACTCACCCACTCACTCACCACTCACTCACTCACTCACCCCTCACTCACCACCACTCACTCACTCACCACTCACTCACCACTCACTCACTCACCTCACTCACTCACTCACTCACTCACTCACTCACTCACTCACCCACTCACTCACACTCACTCACTCACTCACTCACTCACTCACTCACCTCACTCACTCACCCACTCACTCACTCACCACTCACTCACTCACTCACCTCACCACTCACTCACTCACCACTCCCACTCACTCACCCACTCACTCACTCCACTCACTCACTCACCCACTCACTCACCACTCACTCATCACTCACCCACTCACTCACTCACTCACTCCACTCACTCACTCACTCACTCACCACTCACTCACTCACCACTCACTCACTCACCTCACTCACTCACCTCACTCACTCACTCACTCACTCACTCACTCACTCACTCACTCACTCACTCACTCACTCACCACTCACTCACTCTCCACCACTCACTCACCACTCACCACTCACTCACCTCACCCACTCACTCACCACTCACTCACTCACTCACCACTCACTCACTCACTCACTCCACTCACTCACCTCACTCACTCACTCACCCACTCACTCACCACTCACTCACTCACTCACTCACTCACCTCACTCACCCTCACCACTCACTCACTCACTCACCCACTCACCACACCACTCACTCACCACTCACTCACCACCCACTCCACTCACTCACTCACCCACTCACTCACTCACCACTCACTCACTCACTCACCCACTCACTCACCACTCACTCACTCACCACTCACTCACTCAACCCACTCACTCACCACCACTCACTCACTCACTCACCCACTCACTCACACACTCACTCACTCACCACACCACTCACTCACCACCACTCACCACCCACTCACTCACCACTCCACTCACCTCACTCACCCTCACCTCACCACACACTCACTCACTCACCACTCACTCACTCACCACCACTCACTCACTCACTCACCACACTCACTCACTCACTCACCACTCACTCACTCACTCACCACTCACTCCCTCACACCACTCACTCACCACTCACTCACCACTCACTCACCACACCCCCACTCACTCACCCTCACTCACTCACCCACTCACTCACCACCACTCACTCACCACTCACCCTCACACCACTCACTCACCACTCACCCACTCACTCACTCACTCACCACTCACCACACTCACTCACTCACCCACTCACACCACTCACTCACTCACTCCACCCACTCACTCACCCCACTCACTCACTCACTCACCCACACCACTCACCACCACTCACCACCTCACTCACCACCACTCACTCACCACTCCACCTCACTCACCACCCACTCACTCACCACACTCACTCACCCACTCACACTCACCACTCACCACCCACTCACTCACTCACTCACCTCACTCACTCACTCACACACTCACTCACTCACTCACCACTCACTCACTCACTCACTCACCACTCACTCACTCACTCACTCACTCACTCACCACTCACTCACCACTCACTCACTCACTCACCCACACCACTCACTCCACTCACTCACCACTCACTCACTCACTCACTCACTCACTCACTCACTCACACACTCACATCAACTCACTCACACTCACTCACCACCACTCACCCACTCACCACTCACTCACTCACACTCACCCTCACTCACCCACACCACTCACTCACCACAACTCACTCACTCACCCACTCACTCACCCACTCACTCACCACTCACTCACTCACCACTCACTCACCCACTCACTCACTCACTCACTCCTCACCACTCACTCACACTCACTCAACTCACCACTCACTCACTCACTCACCCACACTCACTCACCACTCACTCACTCACCACTCACTCACTCACCCACTCACTCACCACTCACTCACACTCACTCACTCCACCTCACTCACTCACCCACTCACTCACTCACCACTCACTCACTCACCCACTCACTCACTCACCACTCACTCACACTCACTCACTCACTCACCCACTCACTCACTCACTCACCCACTCACACACACTCACTCACTCACCACTCACTCACTCACTCACCACTCACTCACTCACCACTCACTCACTCACTCACTCACTCACTCACTCACTCACCACTCACTCACTCACTCACTCACACCACTCACTCACTCACCACTCACTCACTCACCACTCACTCACTCACTCACACTCACTCACTCACTCACCACTCACTCACTCACCCACTCACTCACTCACTCACCACTCACTCACTCACTCACCACTCACTCACTCACTCACCCACTCACTCACCACTCACTCACTCACTCACTCACATCACTCACACCACTCACTCACTCACCACTCACTCACTCACTCACTCACTCACTCACTCACACTCACTCACTCACCACTCACTCACACTCACTCACTCACTCACCACTCACTCACTCACTCACTCACTCACTCCACTCACTCACTCACTCACCACTCACTCACACACTCACTCACTCACCACTCACTCACTCACTCACTCACTCACTCACCACTCACTCACTCACTCACCACTCACTCACTCACCACTCACTCACTCACCTCACTCACTCACTCACCACTCACTCACTCACCACTCACTCACTCACCACTCACTCATCACTCACTCACTCACCACTCACTCACTCACTCACCCACTCACTCACTCACCACTCACTCACTCACCACTCACTCCCACTCACTCACTCACTCACCACTCACTCCACTCACTCACTCACCTCACTCACTCACCACTCACTCACTCACCACTCACTCACTCACTCACTCACTCACCCACTCACTCACCACTCACTCACTCACTCACCACTCACTCACTCACTCACCACTCACTCACTCACTCACTCACTCACCACTCACTCACTCACCTCACTCACCACCACTCACTCACCACTCACTCACTCACACTCACCCACTCACTCACCACTCACTCACTCACTCACCACTCACTCACCACTCACTCACTCACTCACCACTCACTCACTCACTCACTCACTCACCACTCACTCACTCACTCACCCACTCACTCACCACTCACTCACTCACCCACTCACTCACTCACCACTCACTCACCATCACTCACTCACTCACCACTCACTTCACTCACTCACTCACTCACTCACCACTCACTCACTCACCCACTCACTCACTCACTCACACCCACTCACTCACTCTCACTCACTCACTCACCCACTCACTCACCACTCACTCACTCACTCACTCACCACACTCACTCACCACTCACTCACTCACTCACCATCACTCACTCACCACTCACTCACTCACCACTCACTCACTCACCTCACCACACTCACTCACCACTCACTCACTCACTCACCACTCACTCACCACTCACTCACTCACTCACTCACTCACTCACTCACTCACTCACTCACTCACCACTCACTCACCACTCACTCACTCACTCACTCACCACTCACTCACTCACTCACCACTCACTCACCACTCACTCACTCACTCACCATCACTCACTCACCACTCACTCACTCACTCACCCACTCACTCACTCACTCACCACTCACTCACCACTCACTCACCCACTCACTCACTCACCACTCACTCACATCACTCACACTCACTCACTCACTCACACTCACTCACTCACTCACTCACCCACTCACTCACTCACTCACCACTCACTCACTCACTCACCTCACTCACTCACTCACTCACTCACTCACTCACTCACTCACCCACTCACTCACCACTCACTCACTCACTCACCACTCACTCACTCACTCACACATCACTCACTCACACTCACTCACTCACTCACACTCACTCACTCACTCACCCACTCACTCACTCACTCACCTCACTCACTCACTCACCACCACTCACACTCACTCACTCACTCACTCACTCACTCACTCACTCACTCACTCACTCACCACTCACTCACTCACCACCACTCACTCACTCACTCACCACTCACTCACTCACCACTCACTCACTCACTCACTCACTCACTCACTCACCCACTCACTCACTCACTCACTCACCACTCACTCACTCACTCACCCACTCACTCACCTCACTCACTCACTCACCACTCACTCACTCACTCTCACTCACTCACCACTCACTCACCACTCACTCACTCACTCACTCACACTCACTCACTCACTCACTCACCACTCACTCACTCACTCACTCACTCACCACTCACTCACTCACTCACACTCACTCACTCACTCACCACTCACTCACTCACCACACTCACTCACTCACCACTCACTCACTCACCACTCACTCACTCACTCACTCACTCACTCACCCACTCACTCACTCACTCACTCACTCACTCACCACTCACTCACCACTCACTCACTCACTCACCACTCACTCACTCACTCACCACTCACTCACTCACCACTCACTCACTCACTCACCACTCACTCACTCACCACTCACTCACTCACTCACTCACTCACTCACCACTCACTCACTCACTCACCTCACTCACTCACTCACCACTCACTCACTCACCACTCACTCACTCACCACTCACTCACTCACTCACTCACTCACTCACCACTCACTCACTCACTCACCCACTCACTCACCACTCACTCACTCACTCACCCACTCACTCACACTCACTCACTCACTCACTCACCACTCACTCACTCACTCACCACTCACTCACTCACTCACTCACCACTCACCTCACTCACCACTCACTCACCTCACTCACTCACTCACCACTCACTCACTCACTCACACACTCACTCACTCACTCACCCACTCACTCACTCACTCCACTCACTCACTCACTCACTCACTCACTCACTCACTCACTCACCACTCACTCACTCACTCACCCACTCACTCACTCACCACTCACTCTCACTCACTCACATCACTCACTCACTCACTCACTCACCCACTCACTCACTCACTCACTCACTCACACTCACTCACACTCACTCACTCACTCACTCACTCACTCCACTCACTCACTCACTCACTCACTCACCTCACTCACTCACCACTCACTCACTCACTCACCACTCACTCACTCACCTCACTCACTCACCACTCACTCACTCACTCACTCACTCACTCACTCACTCACTCACCCACTCACTCACTCACTCACTCACTCACTCTCACTCACCACTCACTCACTCACCACTCTCACTCACTCACCCACTCACTCACCACTCACTCACTCACTCACTCACTCACTCACTCACCACTCACTCACTCACCACTCACTCACTCACTCACCCACTCACTCACCACTCACTCACTCACTCACCCACTCACTCACTCACTCACCCACTCACTCACTCACTCTCACTCACTCACTCACCCACTCACTCACACACTCACTCACCACTCACTCACTCACTCCACTCACTCACTCACCACTCACTCACTCACCCCACTCACTCACCACTCACTCTCACTCACTCTCACTCACTCACTCACTCACTCCACTCACTCACTCACCACTCACTCACTCACTCACCCTCACACTCACTCACTCACTCACTCACTCACTCACCACTCACATCACTCACTCCACTCACTC
>NW_027621577.1:45983-100887 GCF_964198595.1 Lampetra fluviatilis | reverse complement strand
GCGGTGAGTCTCTGGTGAGTCTCTGGTGAGTCTCTGGTGAGTCTGCGGTGAGTCTCTGGTGAGTCTCTGGTGAGTCTGTGGTGAGTCTCTGGTGAGTCTGCGGTGAGTCTGTGGTGAGTCTCTGGTGAGTCTCTGGTGAGTCTGCGGTGAGTCTCTGGTGAGTCTGTGGTGAGTCTGTGGTGAGTCTCTGGTGAGTCTCTGGTGAGTCTGTGGTGAGTCTCTGGTGAGTCTGTGGTGAGTCTGCGGTGAGTCTCTGGTGAGTCTGTGGTGAGTCTGTGGTGAGTCTCTGGTGAGTCTGTGGTGAGTCTGTGGTGAGTCTCTGGTGAGTCTGTGGTGAGTCTGTGGTGAGTCTCTGGTGAGTCTCTGGTGAGTCTCTGGTGAGTCTCTGGTGAGTCTACGGTGAGTCTGTGGTGAGTCTCTGGTGAGTCTCTGGTGAGTCTCTGGTGAGTCTCTGGTGAGTCTCTGGTGAGTCTGCGGTGAGTCTCTGGTGAGTCTCTGGTGAGTCTGTGGTGAGTCTGTGGTGAGTCTCTGGTGAGTCTCTGGTGAGTCTACGGTGAGTCTACGGTGAGTCTCTGGTGAGTCTCTGGTGAGTCTCTGGTGAGTCTGTGGTGAGTCTCTGGTGAGTCTGCGGTGAGTCTCTGGTGAGTCTACGGTGAGTCTCTGGTGAGTCTCTGGTGAGTCTCTGGTGAGTCTGTGGTGAGTCTCTGGTGAGTCTCTGGTGAGTCTCTGGTGAGTCTCTGGTGAGTCTACGGTGAGTCTCTGGTGAGTCTCTGGTGAGTCTCTGGTGAGTCTGTGGTGAGTCTCTGGTGAGTCTGCGGTGAGTCTCTGGTGAGTCTACGGTGAGTCTCTGGTGAGTCTCTGGTGAGTCTACGGTGAGTCTGTGGTGAGTCTGTGTGGTCTACGCGCCCTCCCTCACCGCCGCACTGCGATTGGACGCCGCCTGGTCACGTGACCCGCGTTTCTTAGGCTTCTGCTCCGGGGGGCTGGGGGTCCCGACTCCTGCCGGAGTGGGGGGCCCCCCGTGGGGGTCCCTGAGGGGGTCCCCGAGGGGGTCCCCCCTGTCGAGGGGGTCCCCCCTTTCGAGGGGGTCTCCGAGGGGGTCAGGGCCTCGCCCAACTCCCCCGCGGCAAACACGGCGAAGGAGCAGTAGCCATCGGTGGAGGAGATTGCCAACAGGGAGCCGTCAGCGGACCTGGGGGGGTGAGGGAGGGTGAGGGAGGGTGAGGGAGGGGTGGTGAGGGGTGGTGAGGGGGGGTGAGGGAGGGGGGGTGAGGGAGGGGGGGGTGAGGGGGGGTGAGGGAGGGGGGTGTGAGGGAGGGAGGGGGGGGTGAGGGAGGGAGGGGGGGTGAGGGAGGGAGGGAGGGGTGGGTGAGGTGGTGAGGGGGTGAGGGAGGGGGGGTGAGGGAGGGGGGGTGAGGGAGGGTGAGGGAAGGAGGGTGGTGAGGGAGGGGGGGTGAGGGAGGGCTGGGTGAGTCACTCACTCATTCATTCAATCGCTCAGCTCCCAACTCACCCAACCACTCACCCACTCATTCAACCACTCATGCACCCACCCACTCACTCACCCACCCACTCACCCACTCATTCACCCACCCACCCACTAACTCACCCACCCACCCACTCACCCACTCATTTACCCACCCACTCACCCACTCATTCACCCACCCACTCATTCACTCACCCACCCACTCACCCACCCACCCATCCACCCACTCACTCACCCACCCACCCATCCACCCACTCACCCACCCACCCATTCACCCACCCACTCACCCACCCACTCATTCACCCACCCACCCACCCACTCATTCACCCACCCACCCACCCACCCACCCACTCACCCACCCACTCATTCACCCACCCACCCACTCATTCACCCACCCACCCACTCATTCACCCACCCACCCACCCACCCACCCACCCACCCACTCACCCACCCACCCACCCACTCACCCACTCACCCACCCACCCACCCACCCACCCACTCACTCACCCACCCACCCACCCACCCACCCACCCACTCACCCACCCACCCACCCACCCACCCACTCACCACCCACCCACTCACCCACCCACCCACCCACTCACCCACCCACTCACCCACCCACCCACTCACCCACCCACCCACCCACGGGGGTCATGGTGCTGTGAAGGTGGTGACGGCGGTGGTGACGGTGTCACGGTGGTGTTATGCTGTGTTGGTGGTGACGGTGGTGGTGACAGTGGTGGTGACGGTGGTGGTGACGGTGTCACGGTGGTGTTATGCTGTGTTGGTGGTGACGGTGGTGGTGACGGTGGTGGTGACGGTGGTGGTGACGGTATCACGGTGGGTGTTATGCTGTGTTGGTGGTGACGGTGGTGGTGACGGTGGTGGTGACGGTGGTGGTGACGGTGGTGGTGACGGTATCACGGTGGTGTTATGCTGTGTTGGTGGTGACGGTGGTGGTGACGGTGGTGGTGATGGAGGTGGTGACGGTGTTGGTGACGGTGTCACGGTGGTGTTATGCTGTGTTGGTGGTGACGGTGGTGGTGACGGTGGTGGTGACGGTGTCACGGTGGTGTTATGCTGTGTTGGTGGTGACGGAGGTGGTGACGGTGGTGGTGACGGTGTCACGGTGGTGTTATGCTGTGTTGGTGGTGACGGAGGTGGTGACGGTGGTGGTGACGGTGGTGGTGACGGTATCACGGTGGTGTTATGCTGTGTTGGTGGTGACGGTGGTGGTGATGGAGGTGGTGACGGTGTTGGTGACGGTGTCACGGTGGTGTTATGCTGTGTTGGTGGTGACGGTGGTGGTGACGGTGGTGGTGACGGTGTCACGGTGGTGTTATGCTGTGTTGGTGGTGACGGAGGTGGTGACGGTGGTGGTGACGGTGTCACGGTGGTGTTATGCTGTGTTGGTGGTGACGGTGGTGGTGATGGAGGTGGTGACAGCAGTGGTGACATTGGTGGTGACGGAGGTGGTGGTGTTAGTGGTGGTATTGGTGGTGGTGACGGAGGTGGCAATGACGGTGGTGACATGTGGTGTTGGTGGTGACGGTGGTGGTGATGGTGGTGATGGTGGTGATGGTGGTGGTGAAGGTGTGTGAAGGTGGTGTTGGTGGTGGTGATGGTGATGATGGTGGTGATGGTGTTGGTGGTGGCGATGGTGACGGCGGTGGTGATGGTGGTGGTGACGGTGGTTGTGGTGATGGTGGTTGTGGTGATGGTGGTTGTGGTGATGGTGGTTGTGGTGACGGTGGTTGTGGTGATGGTGGTGGTGATGGTGGTTGTGGTGACGGTGGTTGTGGTGACGGTGGTGGTGGTGACGGTGGTTGTGACGGTGGTGATGGTGGTTGTGGTGACGGTGGTTGTGGTGACGGTGTTGGTTGTGTTGGTGGTGATTGTGGTGGTGGTGACGGTGGTTGTGGTGGTGTACCAGGCGAGGTCGCTGAGCGTGTGGTAGTGCAGGCTCGAGATGGAGGCGAAGGGAGCGGCGTGCTGGGTGTGTGGTGGTGGTGATGACGGTGGTGGTGACGGTGTTGTTGGTGGTTGTGGTGGTGGTTGTGGTGGTGGTGTACCAGGCGAGGTCGCTGAGCGTGTGGTAGTGCAGGCTCGAGATGGAGGCGAAGGGAGCGGCGTGCTGGGTGTGTTGGTGGTGGTGGTTGTGTTGGTGGTTGTGGTGACAGTGGTTGTGGTTGAGGTGGTTGTGGTGGTTGTGGTGGTGTACCAGGCGAGGTCGCTGAGCGTGTGGTAGTGCAGGCTCGAGATGGAGGCGAAGGGAGCGGCGTGCTGGGTGTGTGGTGGTGGTGGTTGTGTTGGTGGTTGTGGTGACGGTGGTTGTGGTTGTGGTGGTTGTGGTTGTTGTGGTGGTGTACCAGGCGAGGTCGCTGAGCGTGTGGTAGTGCAGGCTCGAGATTGAGGCGAAGGGAGCGGCGTGCTGGGTGTCGTACAGGAGGACCGCGTCCTCCGTCGCCACCGCCACCAGCACTCGGTAGGGCAGCTCCAGGAACGGGGGAGACGCTGGGGACACGGGGGGGGTAGGAGACACGGGGGGAGTGAGTGGAGACACGGGGGGGGGTGGGAGACACGGGGGGGGGGGGTGGGAGACACGGGGGGGGGGGGAGTGAGTGGAGACACGGGGGGGGGGGTGGGAGACACGGGGGGTAGGAGACACGGTAGGGCAGCTCCAGGAACGGGGGAGACGCTGGGGACACGGGGGGGGTGGGAGACACGGGGGGAGTGAGTGGAGACACGGGGGGGGTGGGAGACACGGGGGGGGGGGGTGGGAGACACGGGGGGGGGGGGGGGAGTGAGTGGAGACACGGGGGGGGGTGGGAGACACGGGGGGGGGGGGTGGGAGACACGGGGGGGGGGGGGGAGTGAGTGGAGACACGGGGGGGGTGGGAGACACGGGGGGAGTGAGTGGAGACACGGGGGGGGTGGGAGACACGGGGGGGGGGGTGGGAGACACGGGGGGGGGGGGAGTGAGTGGAGACACGGGGGGGGGGGGGGAGACACGGGGGGAGTGAGTGGAGACACGGGGGGGGGGGTGGGAGACACGGGGGGGGGGGGGGAGTGAGTGGAGACACGGGGGGGGGGGGTGGGAGACACGGGGGGGGGGGGGGGAGTGAGTGGAGACACGGGGGGGGGGGGGGGAGACACGGGGGGTAGGAGACACGGTAGGGCAGCTCCAGGAACGGGGGAGACGCTGGGGACACGGGGGGGGGTGGGAGACACGGGGGGAGTGAGTGGAGACACGGGGGGGGTGGGAGACACGGGGGGGGGGGTGGGAGACACGGGGGGGGGGGGAGTGAGTGGAGACACGGGGGGGGTGGGAGACACGGGGGGAGTGAGTGGAGACACGGGGGGGGTGGGAGACACGGGGGGGGGGGGAGTGAGTGGAGACACGGGGGGGGGTGGGACACACGGGGGGGGGATGGGAGACATGGGTGGTGGCGCGGGTGGTGGTGGTGGTGATGGTGGTGATGGTGGTGTGGGTAGCGAGGGTGGTGGTGGTGAGGGTGGTGATGGTGGTGTGGGTAGCGAGGGTGGTGGTGGTGAGGGTGGTGATGGTGGTGAGGTGAGGGTGGGTGGTGAGGGTGGTGAGGGTGGTGAGGGTGGTGGTGAGGGTGGTGGTGAGGGTGGTGGTGGTGAGGTGAGGGTGGTGAGGGTGGTGAGGGTGGTGGTGAGGGCGGTGAGGGTGGTGAGGGTGGTGATGCTGGTGAGGGTGGTGAGGGTGGTGAAGGTGGTGAGGGTGGTGAGGGTGGTGAGGGTGGTGATGCTGGTGATGGTGGTGAGGGTGGTGAGGGTGGTGAGGGTGGTGAGGGTGGTGAGGGTGGTGAGGGTGGTGAGGGTGGTGAGGGTGGTGAGGGCGGTGAGGGCGGTGAGGGTGGTGAGGGTGGTGAGGGTGGTGAGGGTGGTGATGCTGGTGAGGGTGGTGAGGGTGGTGATGGTGGTGAGGGCGGTGAGGGTGGTGAGGGTGGTGAGGGTGGTGAGGGTGGTGATGGTGGTGAGGGTGGTGAGGGTGGTGAGGCTGGTGAGGGTGGTGAGGGTGGTGAGGGTGGTGAAGGTGGTGAGGGTGGTGAGGGCGGTGAGGGTGGTGAGGGTGGTGAGGGTGGTGAGGGCGGTGAGGGTGGTGAAGGTGGTGAGGGTGGTGAGGGCGGTGAAGGTGGTGAGGGTGGTGAGGGTGGTGAGGGTGGTGATGCTGGTGAGGGTGGTGAGGGTGGTGAGGGTGGTGAGGGTGGTGATGCTGGTGAGGGTGGTGAGGGTGGTGAGGGTGGTGATGCTGGTGAGGGTGGTGAGGGTGGTGAGGGTGGTGATGCTGGTGAGGGTGGTGAGGGTGGTGAGGGTGGTGGTGATGCTGGTGAGGGTGGTGAGGGTGGTGAGGGTGGTGAGGGTGGTGAGGAGGGTGGTGAGGGTGGTGAGGGTGGTGGTGATGCTGGTGAGGGTGGTGAGGGTGGTGAGGGTGGTGAGGGTGGTGGTGATGCTGGTGAGGGTGGTGAGGGTGGTGAGGGTGGTGAGGGTGGTGAGGGTGGTGGTGATGCTGGTGAGGGTGGTGAGGGTGGTGAGGGTGGTGGTGATGCTGGTGAGGGTGGTGAGGGTGGTGAGGGTGGTGAGGGTGGTGGTGAGGGTGGTGAGGGTGGTGAGGGTGGTGGTGAGGGTGGTGAGGGTGGTGGTGAGGGTGGTGAGGGTGGTGAGGGTGGTGGTGATGCTGGTGAGGGTGGTGAGGGTGGTGAGGGTGGTGAGGGTGGTGGTGAGGGTGGTGAGGGTGGTGAGGGTGGTGAGGGTGGTGGTGAGGGTGGTGGTGAGGGTGGTGAGGGTGGTGGTGATGCTGGTGAGGGTGGTGAGGGTGGTGAGGGTGGTGATGCTGGTGAGGGTGGTGAGGGTGGTGAGGGTGGTGGTGATGCTGGTGAGGGTGGTGAGGGTGGTGAGGGTGGTGAGGGTGGTGAGGAGGGTGGTGAGGGTGGTGAGGGTGGTGGTGATGCTGGTGAGGGTGGTGAGGGTGGTGAGGGTGGTGGTGATGCTGGTGAGGGTGGTGAGGGTGGTGAGGGTGGTGAGGGTGGTGAGGGTGGTGAGGGTGGTGATGCTGGTGAGGGTGGTGAGGGTGGTGAGGGTGGTGATGCTGGTGAGGGTGGTGAGGGTGGTGAAGGTGGTGAGGGTGGTGAGGGTGGTGAGGGTGGTGATGCTGGTGATGGTGGTGAGGGTGGTGAGGGTGGTGAGGGTGGTGATGCTGGTGAAGGTGGTGATGCTGGTGAGGGTGGTGAGGGTGGTGAGGGTGGTGGTGATGCTGGTGAGGGTGGTGAGGGTGGTGAGGGTGGTGAGGGTGGTGGTGAGGGTGGTGAGGGTGGTGAGGGTGGTGGTGAGGGTGGTGAGGGTGGTGAGGGTGGTGAGGGTGGTGGTGATGCTGGTGAGGGTGGTGAGGGTGGTGAGGGTGGTGAGGGTGGTGAGGGTGGTGGTGATGCTGGTGAGGGTGGTGAGGGTGGTGAGGGTGGTGGTGATGCTGGTGAGGGTGGTGAGGGTGGTGAGGGTGGTGAGGGTGGTGGTGAGGGTGGTGAGGGTGGTGAGGGTGGTGAGGGTGGTGGTGAGGGTGGTGAGGGTGGTGAGGGTGGTGGTGAGGGTGGTGAGGGTGGTGAGGGTGGTGGTGATGCTGGTGAGGGGTGGTGAGGGTGGTGGTGAGGGTGGTGAGGGTGGTGAGGGTGGTGAGGGTGGTGGTGATGCTGGTGAGGGTGGTGAGGGTGGTGAGGGTGGTGGTGATGCTGGTGAGGGTGGTGAGGGTGGTGAGGGTGGTGGTGATGCTGGTGAGGGTGGTGAGGGTGGTGAGGGTGGTGAGGGTGGTGGTGAGGGTGGTGAGGGTGGTGAGGGTGGTGAGGGTGGTGGTGAGGGTGGTGAGGGTGGTGAGGGTGGTGGTGATGCTGGTGAGGGTGGTGAGGGTGGTGAGGGTGGTAAGGGTGGTGGTGAGGGTGGTGAGGGTGGTGAGGGTGGTGAGGGTGGTGGTGAGGGTGGTGGTGAGGGTGGTGAGGGTGGTGGTGATGCTGGTGAGGGTGGTGAGGGTGGTGAGGGTGGTGAGGGTGGTGAGGGTGGTGCTCACCACCGGCTGGTGAGGGGCGGAGGCTGAACAGCTGTGCACAGCAGCGCACAGCCACTGTGGCCTTGCCTGGGGAGGGCAGGTGAGCCAAAGGCCTGGGGGATACAAAGACGGGTGGGAGAGCCCTCGTCAACCCCCACCCACTCACCACCCACTCACCACCCACATGGCCACCGTGAACTCCCACCCACCCACCCACACGGCCACCGTGAACCCCACCCACCCACACGGCCACCGTGAACCCCATCCACTCACCACCCACAAGGCCACCGTGAACCCCCACCCACCCACACGGCCACCGTGAACCCCACCCACCCACACGGCCATCGTGAACCCCACCCACCCACCCACACGGCCATCGTGAACCCCACCCACCCACCCACACGGCCACCGTGAACCCCACCCACTCACCACCCACACGGCCATCGTGAACCCCACCCACTCACCACCCACAAGGCCACCGTGAACCCCCACCCACCCACACGGCCACCGTGAACCCCACCCACCCACACGGCCACCGTGAACCCCACCCACCCACCCACACGGCCATCGTGAACCCCCACCCACCCACCCACACGGCCACCGTGAACCCCACCCACCCACCCACACGGCCACCGTGAACCCCACCCACCCACAACGGCCATCGTGAACCCCACCCACCCACACGGCCACCGTGAACCCCACCCACCCACCCACACGGCCATCGTGAACCCCACCCACCCACACGGCCATCGTGAACCCCACCCACCCACCCACACGGCCATCATGAACCCCACCCACCCACCCACACGGCCACCGTGAACCCCACCCACCCACCCACACGGCCATCGTGAACCCCACCCACCCACACGGCCATCGTGAACCCCACCCACCCACCCACACGGCCATCGTGAACCCCACCCACCCACCCACCCACCCACACGGCCATCGTCAACCCCACCCACCCACCCACACGGCCATCGTGAACCCCACCCACCCACACGGCCACCCACCCACACGGCCACCCACCCACACAGCCATCGTGAACCCCACCCACCACCCACACGGCCACCGTGAACCCCACCCACCCACCCACACGGCCACCCACCCACCCACACGGCCACCGTGAACCCCACCCACCCACCCACACGGCCACCCACCCACCCACACGGCCACCGTGAACCCCACCCACCCACCCACACGGCCACCCACCCACCCACACGGCCACCGTGAACCCCACCCACCCACCCACACGGCCACCCACCCACCCACACGGCCACCGTGAACCCCACCCACCACCCACACAGCCACCCACCCACCCACACGGCCACCCACCCACACGGCCACCCACCCACACAGCCATCGTGAACCCCACCCACCACCCACACGGCCACCGTGAACCCCACCCACCACCCACACAGCCACCCACCCACACGGCCACCCACCCACACAGCCATCGTGAACCCCACCCACCACCCACACGGCCACCGTGAACCCCACCCACCACCCACACGGCCACCCACCCACACGGCCACCCACCCACACAGCCATCGTGAACCCCACCCACCCACCCACACGGCCACCCACCCACCCACACAGCCACCGTGAACCCCACCCACCACCCACACGGCCACCGTGAACCCCACCCACCCACCCACACGGCCACCCACCCACCCACACAGCCACCGTGAACCCCACCCACCCACCCACACGGCCACAGTGAACCCCACCCACCCACACGGCCACCCACCACCCACACGGCCACCGTGAACCCCACCCACCACCCACACGGCCACCCACCCACCCACACGGCCACCGTGAACCCCACCCACCCACCCACACGGCCACCGTGAACCCCACCCACCCACACGGCCACCCACCACCCACACGGCCACCGTGAACCCCACCCACCACCCACACGGCCACCCACCCACCCACACAGCCACCGTGAACCCCACCCACCCACCCACACGGCCACCGTGAACCCCACCCAGCTCACTTCTTGAGGTTGCTCCGTGAGAACACGTAGGTTGTGTTCATGACGGAGTCTCCCGACTCGATGCAGCCAGCTGCGGATAGAGCACACGGAACTCAGCAACACAACCACCCTCACCACCACCACCACCATCATCACCATCACCACCACCACCACCACCATCGCCACCACCGTCACCACAGTCACCACCACCACCATCACCACCGCCACCATCACCGCCGCCACCACCGCCACCACCACCCTCACCACCACCACCACCACCACCCTCACCACCACCACCGCCACCATCACCGCCGCCACCACCACCACCGCCACCACCACCATCATCACCACCACCGTCACCACCACCGCCACCACCACCGTCACCGCCACCACCCTCACCACCCTCACCACCACCCTCACCACCACCACCGCCACCATCACCGCCACCATCACCACCGCCACCACCACCATCATCACCACCAAAGTCATCACCACCGCCACCACCACCACCATCATCACCACCAAAGTCACCACCACCGCCACCACCACCACCATCGTCACCACCACCGTCGCCATGTTCTCTCCACTGCTGTGGTGAGGCAGCGTGCACCGCACCTGGCGCCAGGAGGTGCGAGCCGTCCGGTGTGAACGCAAGACGCCGGAAGAAGGACCTCATGCTGTCGTCGTGAAACATGCGGCCCATCTTCACCTGTCAACAACAACAACAACCACGTCAACGTCAACCACTACAACCACGTCAACAACAACCACTACAACCACGTCAACAACAACGACCACTACCACCACGCCAACAACCACTACAACCACGTCAACAACAACAACAACCACCACGTCAACAACAACAACCACGTCAACCACCACGTCAACAACAACCACAACAACCACGTCAACAACAACCAAGTCAACAACAACAACCACGTCAACAACCACTACAACCACTACAACAACGTCAACAACAACGACCACTACCACCACGCCAACAACCACTACAACCACGTCAACAACAACAACAACCACTACCACCACGTCAACAACAACCACTACCACCACCATGTCAACAACAACCACCACCACGTCAACAACAACAACCACGTCAACCACCACGTCAACAACAACCACAACAACCACGTCAACAACAACCAAGCCAACAACAACAACCACGTCAACAACCACTACAACAACGTCAACAACCACAACACTCACTACAACAACATCCAACAACAACCACCACCACCACGTCAACAACAACCACTACCACCACGTCAACAACAACAACCACCACCACCACGTCAACAACAACAACCACCACCACCACGTCAACAACAACAACCACTACAGCCACGTCAACAACAACAACCACTACCACCACGTCAACAACAACCACTACAGCCACGTCAACAACAACAACCACTACCACCACGTCAACAACAACAACCACAGCCACGTCAACAACAACCACTACAGCCACGTCAACAACAACAACCACTACCACCACGTCAACAACAACAACCACTACCACCACGTCAACAACAACAACCACTACCACCACGTCAACAACAACAACCACTACCACCACGTCAACAACAACCACTACAGCCACGTCAACAACAACCACAACCACCACCATGTCAACAACAACCACTACCACCACGTCAACAACAACCACAACCACCACCATGTCAACAACAACTACCACCAGGTCAACAACAACAACCACGTCAACAACAACCAAGCCAACAACAACAACCACGTCAACAACCACTACAACCACTACACTCACTACAACAACATCCAACAACAACCACCACCACGTCAACAACAACCACTACCACCACGTCAACAACAACCACCACCACCACGTCAACAACAACAACCACTACCACCACGTCAACAACAACAACCACCACCACGTCAACAACAACCACTACAACCACGTCAACAACAACCACTACCACCACGTCAACAACAACCACCCCCACGTCAACAACAACAACCACGTCAACCACCACGTCAACAACGTCAACAACAACCACAACAACCACGTCAACAACAACCAAGTCAACAACAACAACCACGTCAACAACCACTACAACCACGTCAACAACCACTACAACAACGTCAACAACCACAACACTCACTACAACAACATCCAACAACAACCACCACCACCACGTCAACAACAACCACTACCACCACGTCAACAACAACAACCACCACCACCACGTCAACAACAACCACTACAGCCACGTCAACAACAACCACTACCACCACGTCAACAACAACCACTACCACCACGTCAACAACAACAACCACCACCACCACGTCAACAACAACCACCACCACCAACATGTCAACAACAACCACCACCATGTCAACAACAACAACCACGTCAACCACCACGTCAACAACCAAGTCAACAACAACCACAACAACCACGTCAACAACAACCAAGTCAACAACAACCACGTCAACAACCACTACAACCACGTCAACAACCACTACAACCACGTCAACAACCACAACACTCACTACAACAACATCCAACAACAACCACCACCACCACGTCAACAACAACCACTACCACCACGTCAACAACAACAACCACTACCACCACGTCAACAACAACAACCACGTCAACCACCACGTCAACAACAAACACTACCACCACGTCAACAACAACAACCACGTCAACAACAACCACTACCACCACGTCAACAACAACAACCACCACGTCAACAACAACAACCACTACCACCACGTCAACAACAACCACTACCACCACGTCAACAACAACCACTACCACCACGTCAACAACAACAACCACTACCACCACGTCAACAACAACAACCACTACCACCACGTCAACAACAAACACTACCACCACGTCAACAACAACAACCACGTCAACAACAACCACTACCACCACGTCAACAACAACAACCACCACGTCAACAACAACAACCACTACCACCACGTCAACAACAACCACTACCACCACGTCAACAACAAACACTACCACCACGTCAACAACAACAACCACTACCACCACGTCAACAACAACAACCACTACCACCACGTCAACAACAACAACCACTACCACGTCAACAACAACCACTACCACCACGTCAACAACAAACACTACCACCACGTCAACAACAACAACCACGTCAACAACAACCACTACCACCACGTCAACAACAACAACCACCACGTCAACAACAACAACCACTACCACCACGTCAACAACAACAACCACGTCAACAACAACCACTACCACCACGTCAACAACAACAACCACCACGTCAACAACAACAACCACTACCACCACGTCAACAACAACGACCACTACAACCACGTCAACAACAACCACTACCACCACGTCAACAACAACCACTACCACCACGTCAACAACCACTACAACCACGTCAACAACAACCACCCCCACGTCAACAACAACAACCACGTCAACCACCACGTCAACAACGTCAACAACAACCACAACAACCACGTCAACAACAACCAAGTCAACAACAACAACCACGTCAACAACCACTACAACCACGTCAACAACCACTACAACAACGTCAACAACCACAACACTCACTACAACAACATCCAACAACAACCACCACCACCACGTCAACAACAACCACCACCACCACGTCAACAACAACAACCACTACCACGTCAACAACAACCACTACCACCACGTCAACAACAAACACTACCACCACGTCAACAACAACAACCACGTCAACAACAACCACTACCACCACGTCAACAACAACCACTACCACCACGTCAACAACAACAACCACTACCACCACGTCAACAACAACAACCACTACCACCACGTCAACAACAACAACCACTACCACCACGTCAACAACAACAACCACCACGTCAACAACAACAACCACTACCACCACGTCAACAACAACCACCACCACCACGTCAACAACAACCACCACTACCACCACGTCAACAACAACCACCACCACCACGTCAACAACAACAACCACTACCACCACGTCAACAACAACCACTACCACCACGTCAACAACAACAACCACCACGTCAACAACAACAACCACTACCACCACGTCAACAACAACCACCACCACCACGTCAACAACAACCACCACCACGTCAACAACCACCACTACCACGTCAACAACAACCACCACCACGTCAACAACCACTACCACCACGTCAACAACAACCACTACAGCCACGTCAACAACAACCACCACCACCACGTCAACAACAACCACCACCACCACGTCAACAACAACAACCACTACCACCACGTCAACAACATCCAACAACAACCACCACCACCACGTCAACAACAACCACCACCACCACGTCAACAACAACCACTACCACCACGTCAACAACAAACACTACAACCACGTCAACAACAAACACTACAACCACGTCAACAACAACCACTACCACCACGTCAACAACAACCACTACCACCACGTCAACAACAAACACTACAACCACGTCAACAACAAACACTACAACCACGTCAACAACAAACACTACCACCACGTCAACAACAAACACTACAACCACGTCAACAACAACCACTACCACCACGTCAACAACAACCACCACCACCACGTCAACAACAACCACCACCACGTCAACAACCACCACTACCACGTCAACAACAACCACCACCACGTCAACAACCACTACCACCACGTCAACAACAACCACTACAGCCACGTCAACAACAACCACCACCACCACGTCAACAACAACCACCACCACCACGTCAACAACAACAACCACTACCACCACGTCAACAACATCCAACAACAACCACCACCACCACGTCAACAACAACCACCACCACCACGTCAACAACAACCACTACCACCACGTTAACCAACACAGCCAGGTTAATGTGCGTGTGTGGTTGAGGATCGGTGGTTGCCATGGTCACACCTCGTGGCGTTTCGTGCGGTTGCCACGGTAACCTCGCGGTGTGCGGTTGCCGCGGTTACCTCGCGGTGTGCGGTTGCCGCGGTTACCTCGCGGTGTGCGGTTGCGGAGCCGGTGAGCGAGGGGAGTTTGCTGACGTTGAACGCCACTCGGCGTGTCTGGGTGTTGTACACACGCATCACGCTGCACACAGTCACACACACAGTGACACACACACACACAGTGACACACACACACACAGTGACACACACACACACAGTGACACACACACACACAGTGACACACACACACACAGTGACACACACAGTGACACACACACACACACAGTGACACACAGTGACACACACACACACAGTGACACACACACAGTGACACACACACACACACAGTGACACACACACAGTGACACACACACACAGTGACACACACACAGTGACACACACACACACACAGTGACACACACACAGTGACACACACACACACACAGTCACACACACACACAGTCACACACACACAGTCACACACACACAGTGACACACACACAGTGACACACACACACACACAGTCAGAGTCACACACACACACAGTCACACACACACACAGTCACACACACACACAGTGACACTCACACACAGTCACACTCACACACAGTGACACACACACACAGTCACACACACACACAGTCACACACACACACAGTCACACTCACACACACAGTCACACTCACACACACAGTCACACACACACACACAGTCACACACACACACACAGTCACACACACACACAGTCACACACACACACACAGTCACACACACACACAGTCACACACACACACAGTCACACTCACACACACAGTCACACACACACACACAGTCACACACACACACAGTGACACACACACACAGTCACACACACACACAGTCACACACACACACAGTGACACACACAGTGACACACACACACAGTGACACACACACACAGTGACACACACAGTGACACACACACAGTGACACACACACACAGTGACACACACACACAGTGACACACACACACAGTCACACACACACACAGTGACACACACACACAGTGACACACACACACACAGTCACACACACACACAGTGACACACACACACACACAGTGACACACACACACAGTGACACACACACACAGTCACACTCACACACAGTGACATACACACACACACAGTGACATACACACACACAGTGACACACACACACAGTGACACACACACACAGTCACACTCACACACAGTCACACTCACACACAGTGACATACACACACAGTCACACACACACACAGTGACACACACACACAGTGACACACACACACAGTGACACACACACACAGTCACACACACAGTCACACACACACACACACACAGTGACACACACACACACACAGTGACACACACACACAGTGACACACACACACAGTCACACTCACACACAGTGACATACACACACACACAGTGACATACACACACACAGTGACACACACACACAGTGACACACACACACAGTCACACTCACACACAGTCACACTCACACACAGTGACATACACACACAGTCACACACACACACAGTGACACACACACACAGTGACACACACACACAGTGACACACACACACAGTCACACACAGTGTCTGGGTGTTGTACACACGCATCACGCTGCACACAGTCACACACACAGTGACACACACACACACAGTGACACACACACACAGTGACACACACACACAGTCACACACACAGTCACACACACACACACACACAGTGACACACACACACAGTGACACACACACACACAGTCACACACACACAGTCAGAGTCACACACACACAGTGACACACACACACAGTCACACACACACAGTGACACACACACACAGTGACACACACACACAGTCACACACACACAGTGACACACACACACACAGTCACACACACACAGTGACAAACACACACAGTCACACACACACAGTGACACACACACACACAGTCACACACACACAGTGACACACACACACAGTCACACACACACACACAGTCACACTCACACACAGTCACACTCACACACAGTGACATACACACACAGTCACACACACACACACAGTGACACACACACACAGTCACACACACAGTCACACACACACACACAGTGACACACACACACAGTCAGAGTCACACACACACACAGTGACACACACACAGTCACACACACACACAGTGACACACACACACAGTCACACACACAGTGTCTGGGTGTTGTACACACGCATCACGCTGCACACACAGTCACACACACAGTGACACACACACACAGTGACACACACACACAGTCAGAGTCACACACACACACAGTGACACACACACAGTGACACACACACAGTCACACACATAGTGTCTGGGTGTTGTACACACGCATCACCCTGCACACACACAGACACACACAGTGACACACACACACAGTGACACACACACACACAGTGACACACACAGTCACACACACACACAGTGACACACACACACAGTGACACACACACACAGTGACACACACACACACAGTCACACACATAGTGTCTGGGTGTTGTACACACGCATCACCCTGCACACACAGACACACACAGTGACACGCACACACACAGTGACACACACACACACAGTGACACACACACACAGTCACACACATAGTGTCTGGGTGTTGTACACACGCATCACCCTGCACACACACAGACACACACAGTGACACACACACACACACACACAGTGACACACACACACACACAGTGACACACACACACAGTGACACACACACACAGTCACACACATAGTGTCTGGGTGTTGTACACACGCATCACCCTGCACACAGTCACACACACACACAGTCAGAGTCACACACACACACAGTGACACACACACACAGTCACACACACACAGTGACACACACACACAGTCACACACAGTGTCTGGGTGTTGTACACACGCATCACCCTGCACACAGTCTCACACACACACAGTGACACACACACACAGTGACACACACACACAGTGACACACACACACAGTCACACACACACACAGTCACACACATAGTGTCTGGGTGTTGTACACACGCATCACCCTGCACACACAGACACACACACACACAGTGACACACACACACAGTCACACACACACAGTGACACACACACACAGTCACACACAGTGTCTGGGTGTTGTACACACGCATCACCCTGCACACACAGTCACACACACAGTGACACACACACAGTGACACACACACAGTGACACACACAGTCACACACATAGTGTCTGGGTGTTGTACACACGCATCACCCTGCACACACACAGACACACACAGTGACACACACACAGTGACACACACACACAGTGACACACACACACAGTCACACACACACACAGTCACACACACACACACAGTCACACACATAGTGTCTGGGTGTTGTACACACGCATCACCCTGCACACACAGTGACACACACACACAGTGACACACACACACACAGTCACACACACACAGTGACACACACACACAGTGACACACACACACACACAGTGACACACACACACAGTGACACACACACACACAGTGACACACACACAGTCACACACACACAGTGACACACACACAGTGACACACACACACAGTCACACACATAGTGTCTGGGTGTTGTACACACGCATCACCCTGCACACACACAGACACACACAGTGACACACACACACAGTGACACACACACACACACAGTCACACACACACAGTCACACAGTGTCTGGGTGTTATACACACGCATCACCCTGCACACACAGTCACACACACAGTGTCTGGGTGTTATACACGATGTAGAGGCGATGTAGAGTCACTGTGTGTGTCACTGTGCGTGTGTGAGTGTGTGTGTGTCACTGTGTGTGTGTCACTGTGTGTCACTGTGTGTGTCACTGTGTGTGTCACTGTGTGTGTCACTGTGTGTGTGTGTCACTGTGTGTGTGTGTATCACTGTGTGTGTGTGTCTGTGTGTGTCACTGTGTGTGTGTCACTGTGTGTGTGTCACTGTGTGTGTGTGTCACTGTGTGTCACTGTGTGTGTCACTGTGTGTGTCACTGTGTGTGTGTGTCACTGTGTGTGTGTGTGTCACCGATCACAGCTGAGAGTGGCGATGTAGAGTCACTGTGTGTGTCACTCTGTGTGTGTGTCACTGTGTGTGTCACTGTGTGTGTGTCACTGTGTGTGTGTGTCACTGTGTGTGTGTGTCACTGTGTGTGTGTGTCACTGTGTGTGTGTGTCACTGTGTGTGTCACTGTGTGTGTGTCACTGTGTGTGTGTGTCACTGTGTGTCACTGTGTGTGTCACTGTGTGTGTCACTGTGTGTGTGTCACTGTGTGTGTGTGTCACCGATCACAGCTGAGAGTGGCGATGTAGAGTCACTGTGTGTGTCACTCTGTGTGTGTGTCACTGTGTGTGTCACTGTGTGTGTGTGTGTCACTGTGTGTGTCACTGTGTGTGTGTGTCACTGTGTGTGTCACTGTGTGTGTGTCACTGTGTGTGTGTGTCACTGTGTGTCACTGTGTGTGTGTGTCACCGATCACAGCTGAGAGTGGCGATGTAGAGTCACTGTGTGTGTCACTGTGTGTGTGTGTGTCTGTGTGTGTCACTGTGTGTGTGTGTCACTGTGTATGCCGATGATTTGGTAATAGCTGCTCATTCAGAAGAGGAGTTGGAGACGCTGCTGCTGAGACTGGAGCGTGCCACTAAGAGGTGGGGCCTTACCATCAGCCCCACCAAAACTAAGCACCTGCCTGGGTATTTTGTACCATCTGGCACCCCACCCCCACAACTCCCAATCGGTGATGGGGCAGTTGTGGAGAGAGTGGAGAGTTTCCCATACCTGGGCAGTGTGCTTATGACCGGCTCCAGTTTATCAGCAGAGGTCTCACTCCGAATCAGTCGAGCGGCAATATCTTTTCGTCGGTTGCGTAACGCTGTGTGGAAGCTACCTGGTCTGTCGCTCCGCACGAAGCTTCAGGTCTTCTCGGCCACGGTCATTCCCTCCCTTCTCTACGCTTGCGAAACGTGGACCCCCCTAGTGGAGCATCTTCGCCGGTTGGAAACATTTAGGCTGGCCTGCCTACGATCCATCCTGGGTTTAACCAGGCTGGATTGTGTGAGGAGCTCACAAGTCCTTGAAAGATCTGGGCAAAGTCCCATCGGTGAGCTCCTCCGGCAGGCAAGGCTGCGTTGGCTGGGTCATGTAGCCCGCATGCCCAGCCACCGCATGCCTAAACAGCTTCTGTTCGGCCGGATCGAGGGGGCTAAACGGGCGCGGCACGGGCTAGAGAAGAGATGGAGTGATGTGGTACAGGAGGACGTGGAGCTGAGTGGACTTGCCGATGACTGGTACCAGCGGTGTCAAGATCGGCCTCAGTGGAGGAGGCTCGTGAAGGACGCTACTGGGCAGTTGGAGGCAGTCGCCCTCCAACAACAACGGAGGGCGGAGGAGCGACGCTCACAACAACGAGCGGAGCGCTGGGTGGCTAAAGCACAGCAAGTTGGCACAGTAGGGGGCACAGGTGGTGCATCAGCCACTCGTCTCGGTCATCTCGGTCAGTCGACCCGTGGCACCTGGGTCTGCCCCGTGACCTCCTGCCAGCGGGCGTTCGACACTTCACGTGGCCTCAGGGTGCACATGGCCTGGCACAAGCGTCGTGGTGACGTCACCGCCACTTAGTGGCGAATGGCGGTTGTTGTTGTTGTTGTGTGTCACTGTGTGTGTCACTGTGTGTGTCACTGTGTGTGTGTCACTGTGTGTGTCACTGTGTGTGTGTCACTGTGTGTGTGTGTCACTGTGTGTGTCTGTGTGTGTCACTGTGTGTGTGTCACTGTGTGTGTCACTGTGTGTCACTGTGTGTGTGTGTGTCACTGTGTGTCACTGTGTGTGTGTGTGTGTGTCACTGTGTGTGTGTGTGTCACTGTGTGTGTGTCACTGTGTGTGTCACTGTGTGTGTGTCACTGTGTGTGTCACTGTGTGTGTGTCACTGTGTGTGTGTGTCACTGTGTGTGTCACTGTGTGTGTGTGTCACTGTGTGTGTGTGTCACTGTGTGTGTCACTGTGTGTGTCACTGTGTGTGTGTCACTGTGTGTGTGTCACTGTGTGTGTCACTGTGTGTGTGTCACTGTGTGTGTGTGTCACTGTGTGTGTGTCACTGTGTGTGTCACTGTGTGTCACTGTGTGTGTGTGTGTCACTGTGTGTCACTGTGTGTGTGTCACTGTGTGTGTCACTGTGTGTCACTGTGTGTGTGTGTGTCACTGTGTGTCACTGTGTGTGTCACTGTGTGTCACTGTGTGTGTCACTGTGTGTCACTGTGTGTGTGTGTGTCACTGTGTGTGTGTGTGTCACTGTGTGTGTGTGTGTCACTGTGTGTCACTGTGTGTGTGTGTGTCACTGTGTGTGTCACTGTGTGTGTGTGTGTCACTGTGTGTGTGTGTGTCACTGTGTGTGTGTGTGTCACTGTGTGTGTGTGTGTCACTGTGTGTCACTGTGTGTGTGTGTGTGTCACTGTGTGTGTGTGTCACTGTGTGTGTGTCACTGTGTGTGTGTGTCACTGTGTGTGTGTCACTGTGTGTGTGTGTCACTGTGTGTGTGTGTGTCACTGTGTGTGTGTGTCACTGTGTGTGTGTGTGTGTGTCACTGTGTGTGTGTGTGTCACTGTGTGTGTGTCACTGTGTGTGTGTGTCACTGTGTGTGTGTGTGTGTCACCGATCACAGCTGAGAGTAGCGATGTAGAGTCCCAGTGGGTCCCAGGCAACGCCCTGCACGTAGCTCTTGTGCTCTGTAAACATGTACAGCTTGTGGCCTGCACACACACACACCACACAGTGACACACACACACACAGTGACACACACACACACACAGTGACACACACACAGTGACACACACACACACAGTGACACACACACACACACAGTGACACACACACAGTGACACACACACAGTGACACACACACACAGTGACACACACAGTGACACACACACCACACAGTGACACACACACACACACAGTGACACACACACAGTGACACACACACACAGTGACACACACAGTGACACACACACCACACAGTGACACACACACACACACAGTGACACACACAGTGACACACACACCACACAGTGACACACACACACACACAGTGACACACACACACAGTGACACACACACACACACACACAGTGACACACACACCACACAGTGACACACACAGTGACACACACACCACACAGTGACACACACACACACAGTGACACACACACACAGTGGCACACACACACAGTGACACACACACACACAGTGACACACACACACACAGTGACACACACAGTGACACACACACACACACACAGTGACACACACACAGTGACACACACACACACAGTGACACACACACAGTGACACACACACAGTGACACACACACAGTGACACACACACACACAGTGACACACACACACACAGTGACACACACACACACAGTGACACACACACACACACAGTGACACACACACACACCACACACACAGTGACACACACACAGTGACACACACACACACAGTGACACACACACACACAGTGACACACACACACACAGTGACACACACACACACAGTGACACACACACACACACAGTGACACACACACACACAGTGACACACACAGTGACACACACACACACAGTGACACACACACACAGTGACACACACAGTGACACACACACACACACAGTGACACACACACACACACAGTGACACACACACACACACAGTGACACACACACACACAGTGACACACACACAGTGACACACACAGTGACACACACACACACAGTGACACACACACACAGTGACACACACACAGTGACACACACAGTGACACACACAGTGACACACACACACAGTGACACACACACACAGTGACACACACACACACACACACAGTGACACACACACACACAGTGACACACACACACACAGTGACACACACAGTGACACACACAGTGACACACACACACAGTGACACACACACACAGTGACACACACACACAGTGACACACACACACACAGTGACACACACAGTGACACACACACACACAGTGACACACACACACACACAGTGACACACACACACAGTGACACACACACACACAGTGACACACACACACACACAGTGACACACACACACAGTGACACACACACACACACACAGTGACACACACACACAGTGACACACACACACACAGTGACACACACACACAGTGACACACACACACACAGTGACACACACAGTGACACACACAGTGACACACACACACACAGTGACACACACACACACACACAGTGACACACACAGTGACACACACACACACAGTGACACACACAGTGACACACACACACACAGTGACACACACAGTGACACACACACACACACACACAGTGACACACACAGTGACACACACACACACACACACAGTGACACACACAGTGACACACACACACACAGTGACACACACACACACAGTGACACACACACACACACACAGTGACA
The DNA here is from genome assembly GCF_964198595.1 of Lampetra fluviatilis. Classification (NCBI taxonomy): domain Eukaryota; kingdom Metazoa; phylum Chordata; class Hyperoartia; order Petromyzontiformes; family Petromyzontidae; genus Lampetra; species Lampetra fluviatilis. The sequence goes on along the minus strand of NW_027621577.1, from coordinate 77,741 downwards.
CGCTAACACACACAGTGACACACACACACACAGTGACACACACAGTGACACGCTAACACACACAGTGACACACACACACAGTGACACACACACACACAGTGACACACACACACACAGTGACACACACACACACAGTGACACACACACACACACACAGTGACACACACACACACACACAGTGACACACACACACACACACAGTGACACACACAGTGACACACACAGTGACACACACAGTGACACACACACACACACAGTGACACACACACACACACAGTGACACACACACACACACAGTGACACACACACACACACAGTGACACACACACACACAGTGACACACACACACACAGTGACACACACACACACAGTGACAGACACACACACACAGTGACAGACACACACACACAGTGACAGACACACACACACAGTGACAGACACACACACACAGTGACAGACACACACACACAGTGACAGACACACACACACAGTGACACACACACACACAGTGACACACACACACACAGTGACAGACACACACACACAGTGACACACACACACACAGTGACACACACACACACACAGTGACACACACACACACAGTGACACACACACACACAGTGACACACACACACACAGTGACACACACACACACAGTGACACACACACACACAGTGACACACACACACAGTGACACACACACACACAGTGACACACACACACACAGTGACACACACACACACAGTGACACACACACACAGTGACAGACACACACACACAGTGACACACACACACACAGTGACACACACACACACAGTGACACACACACACACACAGTGACACACACACACACAGTGACAGACACACACACACAGTGACACACACACACACAGTGACAGACACACACACACAGTGACAGACACACACACACAGTGACACACACACACACACAGTGACACACACACACACACAGTGACACACACACACACACAGTGACACACACACACAGTGACACACACACACACAGTGACACACACACACAGTGACACACACACACACAGTGGCACACACACACAGTGACACACACACACACAGTGACACACACACACAGTGACACACACACACACAGTGACACACACACAGTGACACACACACACACACAGTGACACACACACAACAACAACAACAACCGCCATTCGCCACTAAGTGGCGGTGACGTCACCACGACGCTTGTGCCAGGCCATGTGCACCTTGAGGCCACGTGAAGTGTCGAACGCCCGCTGGCAGGAGGTCACGGGGCAGACCCAGGTGCCACGGGTCGACTGACCGAGATGACCGAGATGACTGGCTGATGCACCACCTGTGCCCCCTACTGTGCCAACTTGCTGTGCTTTAGCCACCCGGCGCTCCGCTCGTTGTTGTGAGCGTCGCTCCTCCGCCCTCCGTTGTTGTTGGAGGGCGACTGCCTCCAACTGCCCAGTAGCGTCCTTCACGAGCCTCCTCCACTGAGGCCGATCTTGACACCGCTGGTACCAGTCATCGGCAAGTCCACTCAGCTCCACGTCCTCCTGTACCACATCACTCCATCTCTTCTCTAGCCCGTGCCGCGCCCGTTTAGCCCCCTCGATCCGGCCGAACAAAAGCTGTTTAGGCATGCGGTGGCTGGGCATGCGGGCTACATGACCCAGCCAACGCAGCCTTGCCTGCCGGAGGAGCTCACTGAGGCAGGCCAGCCTAAATGTTTCCAACCGGCGAAGATGCTCCACTAGGGGGGTCCACGTTTCGCAAGCATAGAGAAGGGAGGGAATGACCGTGGCCGAGAAGACCTGAAGCTTCGTGCGGAGCGACAGACAGGTAGCTTCCACACAGCGTTACGCAACCGATGAAAAGATATTGCCGCTCGACTGATTCGGAGTGAGGACCTCTGCTGATAAACTGGAGCCGGTCATGAGCACACTGCCCAGGTATGGGAAACTCTCTACTCTCTCCACAACTGCCCCATCACCGATTGGGAGTTGTGGGGGCGGAGTGCCCGATGGTACAAAATACCCAGGCAGGTGCTTAGTTTTGGTGGGGCTGATGGTAAGGCCCCACCTCTTAGTGGCACGCTCCAGTCTCAGCAGCAGCGTCTCCAACTCCTCTTCTGAATGAGCAGCTATTACCAAATCATCGGCATACATAACGTGGTTGACCAATAGAGAGCCATCCCTTGATCGCACCCGGGCGTCGATCAGCCTCCCATTGTATCTGTACCAAATGGTAATTCCCCCGGTACAGCTATTGAAGGCTTCACGAACTACGCAGTCGAAATAGATGTTAAATAATGTGGGAGCCAGAGGACATCCCTGTCGCACCCCAAGGTGTACAGGGAAAGGCTCCGACTCCCGGCCACGTATTTTTTACCCGGCCCGCTCACCATCATGAAGGTCCTTAATGATCGTGAGCAGAGGGTCAGGGACTCCGAAAGCACGAAGAACAACCCACAGCCCAGTCCTACTGATGGTATCATAGGCCTTGACCAGGTCAATAAAGCAGAGATGTAGGTCTTTTTGGAATTCCCTACACCTCTGCTGTAGCAGACGGACAGAAAATATGGCATCTGTGCAGGACCGCCCTTTCCTGAAACCACATTGGGGCTCCGCAAGCCTCTCCTCAGCATGCCTAGCAAGGCGATGTTGAATAATCCTTGCCAGGACCTTACCCGGCACACTGAGGAGTGAGATGCCCCTGTAGTTGTTACAGTCGGTACGGTCCCCCTTCTTAAAGAGGGGGACCACCAGGGCATCCTTCCAGTCCTGCGGAACCCGTCCAGTGGTCCAGACTGTTGTTATGATGTCATATAGGGCAGTCTGTGCACAAACGCCACCCTCCCTCAGCATTTCGCCTGGGAGATCATCTCTGCCCGGTGCCTTCCCTGGTCTCAGACTCCGGATCGCCCTCAGTACTTCCTCAACAGATGGCACCTCAGCCAGCCACTCACAGGGGGTGACCTCTTCCAATATTTGAGGCACCGCAGCCTCAGCAGGGTTATCCCCACTTTGTGCCATGATGTTTTCCTGGCTGAGAGATTTTCCCTCCCCCAGGACCTCACAGAAATGCTCAGCAAATCTGCAAACCTGTTCCTGGGGGTCGGAGATTGGATCACCGTTTTTTCCTCTAATGATGGTAATAGGTGTGGCGCTGCAGGTTACTTTTTGATGGAGTTAAATAGTGATTTGTGATCGCGGGCCACTGAGGCAGACTCCATCTCCTCAGCAATCCGCGACCACCACCCATCCTTTACAGCGCCTCACGGCTCTCCGAACCTCCGAGCGAAGACTGCGGTAAACCTCCTCATTCTCTGACGTGGGATGCTGTAGGCGATGAGAGTGGGCCTGTCGCTTTTTCTCAATTAACCTGAACACCTCCTCCGTCAGCCAGGGTTCCCGGGGAGGTCTGGACCGCGTACCCAAAGCAGCCATTGCAGCTGCATGAGTCACAGTCTTAAACCTCGCCCATTTACCCTCGACATCAGGTGGAGTGGGGGACGATGCCAACCCCAGCTGCAAGCGATGATGAATTCTCGCTTGCAACTTTCATCAGCTAACTTAGACCAGGCCACTTTTGGTTGGAATGGGATCCTGGGTGTACACCCACCACCGGAGTGGAAGAATGGCAGGCGCATCTTACAGATGACTAGTCGATGGTCAGAGGGCAGATCAGCTCCACGGTAGGTCCTGGTGTCAAGGACATGGGCTCGCATCCGCTGGTCCGTCACTACGTAGTCCAGCAGATGTTCTTGCTTGGACCCGGCATGCATCCATGATGTTGTGTGGATGCGCCGATGCCGGAAGAGCGTGTTGGTAATTACAAGCCCATGGGCTGCACAAAAATCTAGCAGCCTCCTACCGTTATTATTGAGCTGATCTGGCCCATGCCTTCCAATCACTCCAGACCAGGTGCCAGTATCATGACCAACTCGAGCATTGAAGTCACCCAACAAGATGACTCTGTCCCGAGTGGCCACTTAGCCAGCACCTGTGACAGGAGGTCATAGAAAGCGTCCGACTCATCGGCTTTGCCTGCATCCCTCCACAGATGTTCGTCTTCGGTGGGGGCATAAGTAACCACGACCACCACTCCTCGCCTCTGGTTGATGGGAAGGCGAGCCCAAAGTATCCTGGGGCTTACAGCTTCCCACACCTCACCGCCACGCTCCCACGCCCCCTTCATTCTTTTGTTCAGAAGAAGAGCCACACCCTGTTGTTTGGCAGTCTCCTGCCCCGAGTAGAGGACTGTCCACCCCTCATGGTGGCAGGAGCCAGAACCGGTCCACCGGACCTCCTGAATGCCACAGAGATCCAGGCGGTACCGGTCCAGCTCCCGACAGAGGAGTGGCAGCCTCTCCTCCGCAGTGAGCGTTCGAACATTCCACGTGGCCATCCGCAATGGTTTTTCGTTGTTTCTGGAGGAGCCCCGAGGGTTAAAATTCAATCTCCTGGCTCCGCCAAATGGGGTTTGGCCAGGAGACGTCATAAAAGCCTGACCCCCCCGGGGCCTCCGGCACAAGCTTATTAATTACAGGTTTATGTTTACTTCGTAGTTTAGTGGTGGTTAATTGAAGGTGGAGGGGTTACCAGCCCCTCGCACCCGTCCAGAGCCCCCGTTTAGCCACTGTGGTGGTCACAGACGCCATGAGGGGAGAGGCCAATGGGCATTGGCCCTCCCCCACAGCACTGCCCACGACAGTGTTGCCCGTCCGGCACCGCACACACACACAGTGACACACACACAGTGACACACACACAGTGACACACACACACAGTGACACACACACACACACAGTGACACACACACACACACAGTGACACACACACACACAGTGACACACACACACACACACACACAGTGACACACACACAGTGACACACACACACAGTGACACACACACACACACAGTGACACACACACACACACAGTGACACACACACACACACCAGTGACACACACACAGTGACACACACACAGTGACACACACACACACACAGTGACACACACACAGTGACACACACACACACACAGTGACCACACACACAGTGACACACACACACACAGTGACACACACACACACAGTGACACACACACAGTGACACACACACACACAGTGACACACACACACACAGTGACACACACACACACAGTGACACACACACACACAGTGACACACACACAGTGACACACACACAGTGACACACACACACACACAGTGACACACACACACACACAGTGACACACACACACACACAGTGACACACACACACACACAGTGACACACACACACACAGTGACACACACACACACAGTGACACACACACACACAGTGACACACACACACACAGTGACACACACAGTGACACACACACACAGTGACACACACACACACAGTGACACACACACACACAGTGACACACACACACACAGTGACACACACACACACAGTGACACACACACACACACAGTGACACACCACACACACACACACAGTGACACACACACACAGTGACACACACACACACAGTGACACACACACACACAGTGACACACACACACAGTGACACACACACACAGTGACACACACACACAGTGACACACACACACACAGTGACACACACACACACACAGTGACACACACACACACAGTGACACACACACACACAGTGACACACACACACACACACACAGTGACACACACACACAGTGACACACACACACAGTGACACACACACACAGTGACACACACACACACAGTGACACACACACACAGTGACACACACACACACAGTGACACACACACACACAGTGACACACACACACACAGTGACACACACACACACAGTGACACACACACACAGTGACACACACACACAGTGACACACACACACACAGTGACACACACACACACACACACACAGTGACACACACACACACACACACAGTGACACACACACACACACACACAGTGACACACACACACAGTGGCACACACACACAGTGACACACACACACAACAGTGACACACACACACACACACACAGTGACACACACACACACAGTGACACACACACACACACAGTGACACACACACACAGTGACACACACACACACAGTGACACACACACACACAGTGACACACACACACACAGTGACACACACACAAGTGACACACACACACACAGTGACACACACACACACAGTGACACACACACACACACAGTGACACACACACACACACAGTGACACACACACACACACACAGTGACACACACACACACACAGTGACACACACACACACACAGTGACACACACACAGTGACACACACACAGTGACACACACACAGTGACACACACACAGTGACACACACACAGTGACACACACACACACAGTGACACACACACACACAGTGACACACACACAGTGACACACACACAGTGACACACACAGTGACACACACACACACAGTGACACACACACAGTGACACACACACACACAGTGACACACACACAGTGACACACACACAGTGACACACACACACACAGTGACACACACACAGTGACACACACACACACAGTGACACACACACACACAGTGACACACACACAGTGACACACACACAGTGACACACACAGTGACACACACACAGTGACACACACACAGTGACACACACACAGTGACACACACACACAGTGACACACACAGTGACACACACACAGTGACACACACACAGTGACACACACACACAGTGACACACACACACATTGACACACACACAGTGACACACACACACAGTGACACACACACAGTGACACACACACACAGTGACACACACACACAGTGACACACACACACACACAGTGACACACACACACACACAGTGACACACACACACACAGTGACACACACACACACAGTGACACACACACACACAGTGACACACACACAGTGACACACACACACACACAGTGACACACACACAGTGACACACACACACACAGTGACACACACACACACAGTGACACACACACAGTGACACACACACAGTGACACACACACAGTGACACACACACACACAGTGACACACACAGTGACACACACACACACAGTGACACACACACACACAGTGACACACACAGTGACACACACACAGTGACACACACACACACAGTGACACACACACAGTGACACACACACACACAGTGACACACACACACACAGTGACACACACACAGTGACACACACACAGTGACACACACACACACAGTGACACACACACACACAGTGACACACACACAGTGACACACACACACACAGTGACACACACACAGTGACACACACACAGTGACACACACACAGTGACACACACACACACAGTGACACACACACAGTGACACACACACAGTGACACACACACACAGTGACACACACACAGTGACACACACACAGTGACACACACACACAGTGACACACACCACACAGTGACACACACACACACAGTGACACACACACACACACAGTGACACACACACACACAGTGACACACACACACACAGTGACACACACACACAGTGACACACACACACACACAGTGACACACACACACACAGTGACACACACACACACAGTGACACACACAGTGACACACACAGTGACACACACAGTGACACGGTGACACACACACACAGTGACACACACACACAGTGACACACACAGTGACACACACAGTGACACAGTGACACACACAGTGACACAGTGACACACACAGTGACACAGTGACACACACACACAGATAGATACACAGTGACACACGGTGACACACAGTGACACACACACAGTGACACACACACACAGTGACACCCACACAGTGACACACACAGTGACACACACAGTGACACACACAGTGACACACAATGACACACACACAGTGACACACAGTGACACACACAGTGACACACACAGGTACGTACACACAGACAAGTACACACAGATAGGTAGACACACACACGCACAGGTAGATACACAGATAGACACACACACGCACAGGTAGACACACAACAACAACAACCGCCATTCGCCACTAAGTGGCGGTGACGTCACCACGACGCTTGTGCCAGGCCATGTGCACCTTGAGGCCACGTGAAGTGTTGAACGCCCGCTGGCAGGAGGTCACGGGGCAGACCCAGCAGGTGCCACGGGTCGACTGCTGTGCCAGGCTAGGTGCATGAGGAGGAGGTCACGTGACAGACCCAGCAGGTGCCATGGGTTGACTGCTGTGCCAGGCTAGGTGCATGAGGAGGTCACGTGACAGACCCAGCAGGTGCCACGGGTCGACTGCTGTGCCAGGCTAGGTGCATGAGGAGGAGGTCACGGGACAGACCCAGCAGGTGCCATGGGTCGACTGACCGAGATGACTGGCTGATGCACCACCTGTGCCCCCTACTGTGCCAACTCGCTGTGCTTTAGCCACCCGGCGCTCCTCCGCCCACCCGTCCCCCCCCACCTGTCCCCCACCACCCCTCCCCCCTCCCCTCTCCTCCCCCCACCCCGCCCACCCCTCTCCCCCCACCCCCCACCTCTCCCTCTACCCCCACCCCTCCCCCCACCCTCCCCCCACCCCTCCCCCCACCCTCCCCCCACCCCTCCCCCACCTCTCCCCCCCACCCTCCCCCTCCCCCTCCCCCACCTCCCCTCCCCCCAACCCTCACCCCTCTCCCCCCCCCTCTCCCCCCACCCCTCGCCTCTCCCCACCACCCCCACCTCTCCCCCTACCCTCCCTCCACCCCTCCCCACTTCTCCCCCCTCCCCCCACCCTCCCCCCCTCTCCACCCTCCCCCCACCCCACCCTCCTCCACCCCTCCCCCCACCCCCCCACCTCCCCCCACCTCCTCCCACCCTCCCCCCGCCCCTCCCCCACCCCTCCTCCCACCCTCCCCCCACCCTCCCCCCACACTCCCCCCCCCCTCTCCCCACACCCACCCCTACCCCCCCCACCTCTCCCCCCACCCCCACCTCTCCCCCCCACCCCCACCTCTCCCCCTACCCTCCCTCCACCCCTCCCCACTTCTCCCCCCTCCCCCCACCCTCCCCCCCTCTCCACCCTCCCCCCACCCCACCCTCCTCCACCCCTCCCCCCACCCCCCCACCTCCCCCCACCTCCTCCCACCCTCCCCCCGCCCCTCCCCCACCCCTCCTCCCACCCTCCCCCCACCCTCCCCCCACACTCCCCCCCCCCTCTCCCCACACCCACCCCTACCCCCCCCACCTCTCCCCCCACCCCCACCTCTCCCCCCCACCCCCACCTCTCCCCCCCACCCTTCCCCCGCCCCTCCCCCACCACCCCCACCCTCCCCCCACCTTTCACGACGTCCCACACGATGGCCGAGTTGTCCACCGAGCCGGAGACGAGGGACATGGAGTCGGACGTCCACGACACGTCGTACACATCCTCCAGGTGACCTCTACACACAACAACAACATCAACATCAACAACAACATCAACAACATCAACAACATCAACAACAACATCAACATCATCAACAAGAACATCAACAACAACATCAACGTCATCAACAACAACAACAACAACCACGACACGTCGTACACATCCTCCAGATGACCTCTACACACAACAACATCAACAACAACATCAACAACAACATCAACAACAACAACATCAACAACATCATCAACAACAACATCAACATCATCATCAACAACAACATCAACATCAACAACATCAACAACAACAACATCAACAACATCATCAACAACAACATCAACATCAAAAACATCATCAACAACAACAACATCAACAACATCAACAACATCAACATCAACAACAACAACATCAACAACATCAACAACATCAACAACAACATCAACAACAACATCAACAACAACAACATCATCAACAACATCAACAACATCATCAACAACAACATCAACAACAACATCAACAACAACAACAACATCATCAACAACAACATCAACAACAACAACATCAACAACAACAACAACAACATCATCAACAACATCAACCACGACACATCGTACACATCCTCCAGGTGACCTCTACACACAACAACAACATCAACATCAACAACAACATCAACAACAACATCAACAACAACATCAACAACAACCACCACAACAACAGCAACCACATCAACCACCTCCGCTGTTGTGGTGGTTGTTGTTGTGGTTGCTGTTGTTGTGGTGGTTGCTGTTGTTGTGGTGGTTGCTGTTGTTGTGGTGGTTGTAGTTGTGGTGGTTGTAGTTGTGGTGGTTGTAGTTGTGGTGGTTGTAGTTGTGGTGGTTGTAGTTGTGGTGGTTGCTGTTGTTGTGGTGGTTGTAGTTGTGGTGTTTGCTGTAGTGGTTGTTGTTAGTTGTGGTCTTGGTTTTGGTCGTGGTCGGTGTGGTGGCTGTTGTGGTTGTTGTGGTGGTTGTGGTTGTTGTGGTGGTTGTAGTTGTGGTGGTTGTAGTTGTGGTGGTTGTAGTTGTGGTGGTTGCAGTTGTGGTGGTTGTAGTTGTGGTGGTTGTAGTTGTGGTGGTTGTAGTTGTGGTGGTTGCAGTTGTGGTGGTTGTAGTTGTGGTGGCTGTAGTGGTTGTTGTTAGTTGTGGTCGTGGTTGCTGTTGTTGTGGTTGTAGTGGTTGTTGTTGTGGTGGTTGTTGTTAGTTGTGGTTGTAGTTGTGGTCGTTGTGGTGGTTGTAGTTGTGGTCGCTGTAGTGGTTGTTGTTAGTTTTGGTCGTGATTGCTGTTGTTGTGGTGGTTGTTGTTGTTGTTGTTGTGGTAGTTGTGGTGGTTGCTGTTGTGGTGGTTGTAGTTGTGGTGGTTGTAGTTGTGGTGGTTGTAGTTGTGGTGGTTGTAGTTGTGGTGGTTGCTGTTGTGGTGGTTGTAGTTGTGGTGGTTGTAGTTGTGGTGGTTGCTGTTGTGGTGGTTGTAGTTGTGGTGGTTGTAGTTGTGGTGGTTGCTGTTGTGGTGGTTGTAGTTGTGGTGGTTGTTGTTGTGGTTGTAGTTGTGGTGGTTGTTGTGGTGGTTGTTGTTGTAGTGGTTGTTGTTGTGGTGGTTGTTGTTAGTTGTAGTTGTGGTCGTTGTGGTGGTTGTAGTTGTGGTCGCTGTAGTGGTTGTTGTTAGTTGTGGTCGTGGTTGCTGTTGTTGTGGTTGTTGTGGTTGTGGTCGTGGTAGTTGTGGTGGTTGCTGTTGTTGTGGTGGTTGTTGTGGTTGTTGTTGTTGTGGTCGTGGTAGTTGTGGTGGTTGCTGTTGTGGTGGTTGTAGTTGTGGTGGTTGTTGTTGTGGTGGTTGCTATGGTGGTTGTTGTAGTTGTGGTGGTTGCTGTTGTGGTGGTTGTAGTTGTGGTGGTTGTAGTTGTGGTGGTTGTTGTAGTTGTGGTGGTGGTTGTAGTTGTGGTGGTTGTAGTTGTGGTGGTGGTTGTAGTTGTGGTGGTGGTTGTAGTTGTGGTGGTTGTAGTTGTGGTGGTTGTTGTTGTGGTTGTTGTAGTTGTGGTGGTTGTTGTTGTGGTTGTAGTTGTTGTTGTGGTGGTTGTAGTTGTGGTGGTGGTTGTAGTTGTGGTGGTTGTTGTTGTGGTTGCTGTGGTGGTTGTTGTAGTTGTGGTGGTTGCTGTTGTGGTGGTTGTAGTTGTGGTGGTTGAAGTTGTGGTGGTTGTTGTTGTGGTGGTTGTTGTTGTGGTGGTTGTTGTAGTTGTGGTGGTTGTTGTTGTGGTTGTAGTTGTTGTTGTGGTGGTTGTAGTTGTGGTGGTTGTTGTAGTGGTGGTTGTTGTAGTTGTGGTGGTTGTTGTTGTCCACCTCAGCGTCTTGTGCACGGTCCACGTCTCCTTGTTGACCGTTCCCTCGTCGTCCTCCAGCGACGTAAACTCCACCCACTCGCTCAGCCTCCACACCACCACCACAGAGTCTACAACAGTCCACCATTAGAGTCCACCACCATCACACACACACACAGTCCACCATCACACACACACACAGTCCACCATTAGAGTCCACCACCATCACACACAGTCCACCATCACACACACACAGTCCACCATCACACACACAGAGCACCATCACACAGTCCACCATCACACACACACAGTCCACCATCACACACACAGTCCACCCCCTCGCTCAGCCTCCACACCACCACCACAGAGTCTACCACATAGTCCACCATTAGAGTCCACCATCATCACACACACACACAGTCCACCATCATCACACAGTCCACCATCACACACACAGAGCACCATCACACAGTCCACCATCACACACACACAGTCCACCATCACACACACACACAGTCCACCCCCTCGCTCAGCTTCCACACCACCACCACAGAGTCTACCACACAGTCCACCATTAGAGTCCACCATTAGAGTCCACCACTACCACACAGAGTCAACCACTACCACACAGAGTCAACCACTACCACACAGAGTCAACCACCACACACACTGTTGTTGTCGTGATGGTGGTGGTGGACGTGATGCAGGTGATGGTGGACGTGGTGGTGGACGTGGTGGTGGACGTGGTGGTGGTGGACGTGGTGGTGTTGATGGTCGATGTGGTGGTGGTGGTGGACGTGGTGATGGACGTGGTAGTGGACGTGATGGTGGACGTGATGCAGGTGATGGACGTGATGATGGATGTGGTGGTGATGGTGTTGACAGTCGACGTGGTGGTGGTGGTGGACGTGGTGGTGTTGATGGTCGATGTGGTGGTGGTGGTGGACGTGGTGATGGACGTGATGCAGGTGATGGACGTGATGATGGATGTGGTGGTGATGGTGTTGACAGTCGACGTGGTGGTGGTGGACGTGGTGGTGGACGTGATGGTGGACGTGATGGTGGACGTGGTGGTGGTGGACGTGATGGTGGACGTGGTGGTGGTGGACGTGATGGTGGTGGACGTGGTGGTGGTGGACGTGGTGGTGGACGTGGTGGTGGTGGACGCGGTGGTGGTGGACGTGGTGGTGGTGGACGTGATGGTGGTGGTGGACGTGATGGTGGTGGACGTGGTGGTGGACGTGGTGGTGGTGGACGTGGTGATGGACGTGATGCAGGTGATGGACGTGATGATGGATGTGGTGGTGATGGTGTTGACAGTCGACGTGGTGGTGGTGGACGTGGTGGTGGACGTGGTGGTGGTGGACGTGGTGGTGGACGTGGTGGTGGTGGACGTGATGGTGGACGTGGTGGTGGTGGACGTGATGGTGGACGTGGTGGTGGTGGACGTGATGGTGGTGGACGTGGTGGTGGTAGACGTGATGGTGGTGGACGTGGTGGTGGTGGACGTGATGGTGGTGGACGTGATGGTGGACGTGGTGGTGGTGGACGTGATGGTGGACGTGGTGGTGGTGGACGTGATGGTGGACGTGGTGGTGGTGGACGTGGTGGTGGTGGACGTGGTGGTGGTGGACGTGATGGTGGACGGGGTGGTGGTGGACGTGGTGGTGGACGTGGTGGTGGTGGACGGGGTGGTGGTGGACGTGGTGGTGGACGTGGTGGTGGTGGACGTGGTGGTGGACGTGGTGGTGGACGTGATGGTGGACGTGGTGGTGGACGTGGTGGTGGTGGACGTGATGGTGGACGTGGTGGTGGTGGACGTGATGGTGGTGGACGTGGTGGTGGTGGACGTGATGGTGGTGGACGTGGTGGTGGTGGACGTGATGGTGGACTCTCACCATCAGCCCCAGAAGCCAGGAATTCTCCGCTGGGTGAAAAGCGGACGACATTCACGGCCTTCGTGTGCCTCGACAGGGTGGACAAGAAGTCCACCACGGGAGAGTCGTCCTTTCCCCTCTCCACCTTCCACACCTACAACACCGGGGGAGGGAGGGTGGACAACAGGTCGACCACCGGGGGCGACTCGGGTTGACTGTGTGGGTGACTTGATGGGTGAGTGGGTGAGTCAGTGGGTGAGTGAGTGGATGAGCGAGTGGGTGAGCGAGTGGGTGAGCGAGTGGGTGACTCAGTGGGTGAGTGGCTGACTAAGAGGGTGACTCAGAGGGTGACTCAGTGAGTGACTCAGTGGATGACTGAGTGGGTGGCTGAGTGAGTGTCTGAGTGAGTGAGTGGCTGAGTGAGTGGCTGAGTGAGCGAGTGGGTGAGTGAGTGGCTGACTGACTGAGTGGCTGAGTGAGTGAGTGGCTGAGTGAGTGAGTGGCTGAGTGAGTGAGTGGGTGAGTGAGTGGCTGGGTGAGTGAGTGGCTGAGTGAGTGAGTGGCTGAGTGAGTGAGTGGCTGAGTGAGTGAGTGGGTGAGTGAGTGGCTGAGTGAGTGAGTGGCTGAGTGAGTGAGTGAGTGGCTGAGTGAGTGAGTGGCTGAGTGAGTGGCTGAGTGAGTGAGTGGCTGACTGACTGAGTGGCTGAGTGAGTGAGTGGCTGAGTGAGTGGCTGAGTGAGTGAGTGGCTGAGTGAGTGAGTGGCTGAGTGAGTGAGTGGCTGAGTGAGTGAGTGGCTGAGTGAGTGAGTGGCTGAGTGAGTGAGTGGCTGAGTGAGTGGCTGAGTGAGTGAGTGGCTGAGTGAGCGAGTGGGTGAGTGAGTGGCTGAGTGAGTGAGTGGCTGAGTGAGTGAGTGAGTGGCTGACTGACTGAGTGGCTGAGTGAGTGAGTGGCTGAGTGAGTGGCTGAGTGAGCGAGTGGGTGAGTGAGTGGCTGAGTGAGTGAGTGGCTGAGTGAGCGAGTGGGTGAGTGAGTGGCTGAGTGAGTGAGTGGCTGAGTGAGTGGCTGACTGACTGAGTGGCTGACTGACTGAGTGGCTGAGTGAGTGAGTGGCTGAGTGAGTGGCTGAGTGAGTGGCTGAGTGAGTGAGTGGCTGAGTGAGTGGCTGAGTGAGTGAGTGGCTGAGTGAGTGGCTGAGTGAGTGAGTGGCTGAGTGAGCGAGTGGGTGAGTGAGTGGCTGAATGAGTGGCTGAGTGAGTGGCTGAGTGAGTGAGTGGCTGAGTGAGTGAGTGGCTGAGTGAGTGGCTGAGTGAGTGAGTGGCTGAGTGAGTGGCTGAATGAGTGGCTGAGTGGGTGAGTGTCTGAGTGAGTGACTCAGTGGCTGACTCAGTGGGTGACTCACCCTCACAGCAGTGTCCACCCCCGCTGTAGCCAGCCTCTGTATCCCTCCACCACCTCCACCACCACCTCCACCACCACCTCCACCACCACCTCCACCACCACCGCGGGGTTGGAAGTCCAGGCTGTACACGGGCTGCTTGTTGTGCCACGCGATCTCAGACGTCACCACCTTCATGCTGAACAACCACAGCAGCAGTAGTAGCAGTATCATCATCAGCAGTAGTATCATCAGTAGTAGTATCATCAACAGTAGTAGTAGTATCATCATCAGTAGTAGTAGTATCATCATCAAAAGTAGTAGTATCATCATCAAAAGTAGTAGTATCATCATCAAAAGTAGTAGTATCATCATTAGTAGTATCATCAACAGTAGTAGTAGTATCATCATCAAAAGTAGTAGTATCATCATCAAAAGTAGTAGTATCATCATTAGTAGTATCATCAGCAGTAGTATCATCAGTAGTAGTATCATCAGCAGTAGTATCATCAACAGTAGTAGTAGTATCATCATCAAAAGTAGTAGTATCATCATCAAAAGTAGTAGTATCATCATTAGTAGTATCATCAGCAGTAGTATCATCAGTAGTAGTATCATCAGTAGTAGTATCATCATTAGTAGTATCATCAGTAGTAGTATCATCATTAGTAGTATCATCAACAGTAGTAGTAGTATCATCATCAGTAGTAGTATCATCATCAGTAGTAGTATCATCATCAAAAGTAGTAGTATCATCATCAAAAGTAGTAGTATCATCATCAAAAGTAGTAGTATCATCAGTAGTATTAGTAGCATCATCAGTAGTATCATCATCAGTAGGAGTAGCATCATCATCAGCAGCAGCAATATTAGTAGCATCATCATCAGTATCATCATCAGCAGTAGTACCATCATCAGCAGTAGTACCATCATCAGCAGTAGTACCATCATCAAAAGTAGTAGTATCATCATCAGTAGTAGCAGCAGTAGTAGTATCAGTAGTAGTATCATCATCAGTAGTAGAAGCATCAATAGTAGTAGTGTCATCAGTAGTATTAGTAGCATCAGTAGTATCATCATCAGTAGTAGTAGCATCAGCATCATCAGCAGTAGCAATATCATCATCATCAGCAGCAATAACATCATCAGTAGTAGCATCAGTAGTAGCATCAGCAGTAGCATCATCAGTAGTATCATCATCAGCAGTATCATCAGCAGCAGTAGTATCATCATCATCAGCAGTAGTATCATCATCATCAGCAGCAGTATCATCATCATCAGCAGCAGTATCATCATCATCAGCAGCAGTAGTATCATCATCATCAGCAGCAGTATCATCAGCAGCAGCAGCAGTAGTATCATCATCATCAGCAGCAGTATCATCATCATCAGCAGCAGTAGTATCATCATCATCAGCAGCAGTATCATCAGCAGCAGCAGCAGTAGTATCATCATCATCAGCAGCAGCAGTATCATCATCATCAGCAGCAGCAGTATCATCATCATCAGCAGCAGAATCATCATCAGCAGCAGCAGTAGTATCATCATCATCAGCAGCAGTATCATCATCAGCAGCAGTATCATCATCATCAGCAGCAGTAGTATCATCATCATCAGCAGCAGTATCATCATCATCAGCAGCAGTAGTATCATCATCATCAGCAGCAGTATCATCAGCAGCAGCAGCAGTAGTATCATCATCATCAGCAGCAGTATCATCAGCAGCAGCAGCAGTAGTATCATCATCATCAGCAGCAGTATCATCAGCAGCAGCAGCAGTAGTATCATCATCATCAGCAGTAGTATCATCATCATCAGCAGCAGTAGTATCATCATCATCAGCAGCAGTATCATCATCATCATCATCAGCAGCAGTAGTATCATCATCATCAGCAGCAGTATCATCATCATCATCATCAGCAGCAGTAGTATCATCATCATCAGCAGCAGTATCATCATCGCGTTACAAATCTGAGGTAAATTTAGGACCCATTTTATTCCTCGTAATATATATTTTTTTAAAGGACGACTTACCTTTCTGAGTAGTTCGTTAACCGTCTAAACCTTACAAACCTCGCACTATTTAAATAAAACAGTAAATTAATCTATAATTCTGACTTAAGAGACGTTCAAAGTTTCGCCGCAGCAGCAACTTTCCCGCCACAAATGATTTCGTTTTCCCGCGTTTAAGCAACGATGAATGCGCGGTGACGTCACGACGTAGCGACGGCGTGACGTCACTGGCCGTTGCCTGGCCGGTGACGTCATGACGTACAGGCCGCGTTAGCGGAGGGGGTCACCCCCCCCCTCCCCCACGCGCCAATCGACGTCATCGCGTTCGTTTGTTTTGGTTACGCGTCGTGACGCCATTACGCAGAGGCCCTTGCGTGGTGACGTCATCCTTCCCGCCACAAGCCGCGACCGTGCGTCGTGACGTCACTCGCAAGAATCGTAAGTGAGGGACGTCACAACGATGTCGGTGCGTCGTGACGTCACGCGAGATGATCGTGTTGGAGTATTGCCCTACGTAGCCAAATGACGTCATTACGTTATCCGCGAGTGGTGTGACGTCGTGCAAAAGAACGGGCATTATGGATTGGGCCACGTAGCCGGGTGACGTCACCACGATGTTGAGATTTTTTTTTACAAATATATTAAATACATTAAAATATGACAAATACACCTTAACGCGGTGACACTGATTACACTCAAATAAGAAAAGATGAGTTAATACACAAAATTAATCGCTAATTTTTTTAGGTGCGTTAACCCAACTTCCGGTTGATGTGTGGCCCATTTCCGGCTAGGCCGATCTCTCAAACGGCCACTTTTAAATTTTCATATTTTTATTTTCACTAATGAATTACATTATCGCAAATGAACCGTAACCGACAACGTTATACACGCGCAGATAACGATCGCAATATTAATAAACGCAAATTTTTAAGAGTAATTACTTTTACTTTCGGTTAATGTGACGTCAACTTCCGCCCAGGCGTTTCGCTCCTTTCCAAGGCGCTCACTCAAACCTCCAGTTACATTTTAACAAATAAATTAATTCCTCGCAAATAAACCCCAACCTTTAACGTTACCCGCACAGCGATAACGATCGTGATATTAATAAACAAAATTGAGCTCAATTTAAAAGAAAAAAATATTTAACTTCCGGTGAATCTGACGACAACTTCCGGCCAAGCTTCCAGCTCTTTCCAGAGTTTCGCTACAAGACGCTCCCTCAACCGGCGCATTGAATTTTTTTTTTTGAAACAAATAAATTAAATCCTCGCAAATAAACCCCGACCTCTAGCATCACCCGCACCGCGATAACGCTCGTGATATTAATAAACAAAGTAATTTTGCACGACGTTTTAAGTTCAACTTAAAGCCAACTTCCGGCGGCCGACGCCCACTTCCGGTCAATTTCCCGCCCTTTCCCCCCGCCCCCCCCCCCCGCCCCCCACACCACGTGGTTCACCCCCCCCCCTTCACCCCCAACCGCTATTCTCTGACAGTTGAACATCGTGTGAACGTCCGATTAGACACCAAAACGCAACCAAACTCGAGGAGAGAAACGTTTTTGTTTTAAAACAACAACAACAACATCAACAATAAACAACGATGGCTTTGGAACGACCGCTCAGCTTCTTCGGGCAACGCACATCGGGCGAAACGATTCGTTCCCAGAACGGTGAGGGAATGAAAGACGTGAAAAGCCTGCGGCCTAGAGCGATGGGCCGAGGCGTTGATGATGATGATGATGAGTGGGTTGGGTTGGGTCCAGTTTCATCGCTTCGTTCGTTAACTCATTCGTTCGATTCATTCGTAGCGGGTGTGTGTGAGAGAGCGAGAGAGCTTTATCAGATTGTCGGATTCGTTTAGGTCCAAATTAATGAAATGGCGTTGTCATTCATCTACTCATTGAACTCATTCATTTAGCTCATTCTTTTAACTCGTTCATTGCACTCATTCATTGAACTCATTCGTTCGCTTCGTTCCTAGCGGGTGTGTGAGAGAGATTTCTCAAATTGTCGGATTCGTTTAGGTCCAAATTAATGACACCCATGGCGTGCAGTCATTCATCTACTCATTGATTGAACTCATTCATTCAATTCGATCATTGAACTCATTCGTTCGCTCCATTCGTAGCGGGTGTGTGAGAGAGCGAGAGAGCTTCATTAGATTGTCGGATTCGTTTAGGTCCAAATTAATGACACTCATGGCGTTCACTCATTCTCTACTCATTCATTGAACTCATTTCTATGAACTCATTCATTTAATTCATTCGTAGCGGGTGTGTGAGAGCGATCTTCTCAGATTGTCGGATTCGTTTAGGTCCAAATTAATGACACTCATGGCGTTCAGTCATTCATCTACTCATTGAACTCATTCATTCAATTCATTCGTAGCGGGTGTGTGAGAGCGATCTTCTTAGATTGTCGGATTCGTTTAGATCAAAATTAATGACACCCATGGCGTTCAGTCATTCATCTCATTCATTGAACTCATTCATTCAATTCATTCGTAGCGGGTGTGTGAGAGGGAGAGCTTTATCAGATTGTCGGATTCGTTTAGGTCCAAATTAATGACGTGACGTTGTCATTCATCTACTCATTGAACTCATTCATTTAACTCGTTCATTGCACTCATTCATTGAACTCATTCGTGCGTTTCATTCCTAGCGGGTGTGTGAGAGAGATTTCTCAAATTGTCGGATTCGTTTAGGTCCAAATTAATGACACCCATGGCGGTCAGTCATTCATCTACTCATTCATTGAACTCATTCATTGAATTCATTCGTAGCGGGTGTGTGAGAGGGAGAGCTTTATCAGATTGTCGGATTCGTTTAGGTCCAAATTAATGACGTGACGTTGTCATTCATCTACTCATTGAACTCATTCATTTAACTCGTTCATTGCACTCATTCATTGAACTCATTCGTGCGTTTCATTCCTAGCGGGTGTGTGAGAGTGAGATTTCTCAAATTGTCGGATTCGTTTAGGTCCAAATTAATGACACCCATGGCGTTCAGTCATTCATCTAACCATTGCACTCATTCATTGAACTCATTCATTGAATTCATTCGTAGCGGGTGTGTTAGAGCGAGTGAGCGTCTTAGACGTTCGGATTTGTTTAGGTCTAAATAAATTAAACCCATGGCGTTCAGTCATTCATCCACCTCATTCAATGACTCACTCATTCGTATCGGGTGTGAAAGAGCTTCATAGCTTGTCGGATTCTTTCAGGTCTAAATCAAAGTCACGCACTCGGTCATCTGCTCATTCATCCAACTCATTCAGTCATCAACTAATTCATTCAACCACTCATTCACTCACCCAATCGTTCATCTAATCATTCACGCACTCATTCACTCACCCAACCATTCACCTAATCGTTCACTCACCTATTAACTCATTCACTTATTCACTCACCCATCCACTCAATCACTCACTCATCCACCCATTCACTCACCTAATCCAACCATTCACATGAATTCATCTCGCTCACCTTCAATCATTCACCCACCCATTAACTCATTCACCCATCCACACATTCACTCATCCATCTGTAATAAAGGTCGTTGAGTCAACGTCTGGAATTCAGTATTTTTTTGTAGTAGGTTCAAGGAGACTTGGGACGACTTAGTCAGAGGCACACTTATTTATTGAACTTCAGTTGTATATACAGGCTAGGTATACAACACTCGAAGGGGTATCGGACCCCCTCACCCGTCTAACAGGGAGATCTCACAATCTCTGTCACGGCTAGCCTACTCCCAGGTCCTCCACTACAGAGCTAGGGGAGGCTAGCTGATCCAGCTCTGGCCAAGCTGGGATCACGGTACCCTTAGTCCCCAGACCGGCCCCTTCACCCGTCTAACAGGGAGATCTCACAATCTCTGTCACGGCTAGCCTACTCCCAGGTCCTCCACTACCGGGCTAGGGGAGGCTAGCTGATCCAGCTCTGGCCAAGCTGGGATCACGGTACCCTTAGTCCCCAGACCGGCCCCTTCACCCGTCTAACAGGGAGATCTCACAATCTCTGTCACGGCTAGCCTACTCCCAGGTCCTCCACTACCGGGCTAGGGGAGGCTAGCTGATCCAGCTCTGGCCAAGCTGGGATCACGGCACCCTGAGTCCCCAGACCGCCGGCCCCTTCACCCGTCTAACAGGGAGATCTCACAATCTCTGTCACGGCTAGCCTACTCCCAGGTCCTCCACTACAGAGCTAGGGGAGGCTTGCTGATCCAGCTCTGGCCAAGCTGGGATCACGGTACCCTTAGTCCCCAGACCGGCCCCTTCACCCGTCTAACAGGGAGATCTCACAATCTCTGTCACGGCTAGCCTACTCCCAGGTCCTCCACTACCGGGCTAGGGGAGGCTAGCTGATCCAGCTCTGGCCAAGCTAGAATCACGGCACCCTGAGTCCCCAGACCGCCGGCCCCTTCACCCGTCTAACAGGGAGATCTCACAATCTCTGTCACGGCTAGCCTACTCCCAGGTCCTCCACTACAAAGCTAGGGGAGGCTTGCTGATCCAGCTCTGGCCAAGCTAGAATCACGGCACCCTGAGTCCCCAGACCGCCGGCCCCTTCACCCGTCTAACAGGGAGATCACACAATCTCTGTCACGGCTAGCCTACTCCCAGGTCCTCCACTACAGAGCTAGGGGAGGCTAGCTGATCCAGCTCTGGCCAAGCTAGAATCACGGCACCCTGAGTCCCCAGACCCCGGCCCCTTCACCCGTCTTAACAGGGAGATCTCACAATCTCTGTCACGGCTAGCCTACTCCCAGGTCCTCCACTACAGAGCTAGGGGAGGCTTGCTGATCCAGCTCTGGCCAAGCTAGAATCACGGCACCCTAAGTCCCCAGACCGCCGGCCCCTTCACCCGTCTAACAGGGAGATCTCACAATCTCTGTCACGGCTAGCCTACTCCCAGGTCCTCCACTACCGGGCTAGGGGAGGCTAGCTGATCCAGCTCTGGCCAAGCTGGGATCACGGCACCCTGAGTCCCCAGACCGCCGGCCCCTTCACCCGTCTAACAGGGAGATCTCACAATCTCTGTCACGGCTAGCCTACTCCCAGGTCCTCCACTACAGAGCTAGGGGAGGCTTGCTGATCCAGCTCTGGCCAAGCTGGGATCACGGTACCCTTAGTCCCCAGACCGGCCCCTTCACCCGTCTAACAGGGAGATCTCACAATCTCTGTCACGGCTAGCCTACTCCCAGGTCCTCCACTACCGGGCTAGGGGAGGCTAGCTGATCCAGCTCTGGCCAAGCTAGAATCACGGCACCCTGAGTCCCCAGACCGCCGGCCCCTTCACCCGTCTAACAGGGAGATCTCACAATCTCTGTCACGGCTAGCCTACTCCCAGGTCCTCCACTACAAAGCTAGGGGAGGCTTGCTGATCCAGCTCTGGCCAAGCTAGAATCACGGCACCCTGAGTCCCCAGACCGCCGGCCCCTTCACCCGTCTAACAGGGAGATCACACAATCTCTGTCACGGCTAGCCTACTCCCAGGTCCTCCACTACAGAGCTAGGGGAGGCTAGCTGATCCAGCTCTGGCCAAGCTAGAATCACGGCACCCTGAGTCCCCAGACCCCGGCCCCTTCACCCGTCTTAACAGGGAGATCTCACAATCTCTGTCACGGCTAGCCTACTCCCAGGTCCTCCACTACAAAGCTAGGGGAGGCTTGCTGATCCAGCTCTGGCCAAGCTAGAATCACGGCACCCTGAGTCCCCAGACCGCCGGCCCCTTCACCCGTCTAACAGGGAGATCACACAATCTCTGTCACGGCTAGCCTACTCCCAGGTCCTCCACTACAGAGCTAGGGGAGGCTAGCTGATCCAGCTCTGGCCAAGCTAGAATCACGGCACCCTGAGTCCCCAGACCCCGGCCCCTTCACCCGTCTTAACAGGGAGATCTCACAATCTCTGTCACGGCTAGCCTACTCCCAGGTCCTCCACTACAGAGCTAGGGGAGGCTTGCTGATCCAGCTCTGGCCAAGCTGGGATCACGGTACCCTGAGTCCCCAGACCGCCGGCCCCTTCACCCGTCTAACAGGGAGATCACACAATCTCTGTCACGGCTAGCCTACTCCCAGGTCCTCCACTACCGGGCTAGGGGAGGCTAGCTGATCCAGCTCTGGCCAAGCTGGCATCACGGTACCCTTAGTCCCCAGACCGCCTCTTACAAGAGCATCGGCTCTGGCCTCTTGGGGCCACGCCACTGGCTTGCCCTGGTCTCGCTCCTTAGAAGGACAGCGATCCATGGGAGTCCCAGGGCCTATCGAGCCGGTCTTCTTGCTTCGCTGGTTAAGGCTGAACACTGAAGCCCGAGCACCACCGACTCACCGCCTTGTATAGCAACTCCCCCACTGAGGGGTGGGGCTGTAGGGGATCACAGCGCCTTCCGCAGTGCGGGCATAACCACCCCTTGTGTGTTTGTTCGCCCTCCCGTAACACCTCTACACTTTATTAAGTTTCTTCCACATCAACTCATTCAACCATCCATCATTCACTCACCCAATCATTCACATCACTCGCCTTCAATCATTCACCCACCCATTAACTCATTCACCCATTCACTCACCCAATCATTCATATCACTCACCTTCAATCATTCATATCACTCACCTTCAATCATTCACCCACCCATTAACTCATTCACCCATTCACTCACCCAATCATTCATATCACTCGCCTTCAATCATTCACCCACCCATTAACTCATTCACCCATTCACTCACCCAATCATTCACATCACTCACCTTCAATCATTCACCCACCCATTAACTCATTCACCCATTCACTCACCCAATCATTCATATCACTCGCCTTCAATCATTCATATCACTCACCTTCAATCATTCATATCACTCACCTTCAATCATTCACCCACCCATTAACTCATTCACCCATTCACTCACCCAATCATTCACATCACTCACCTTCAATCATTCACCCACCCATTAACTCATTCACCCATTCACTCACCCAATCATTCATATCACTCACCTTCAATCATTCATATCACTCACCTTCAATCATTCACCCACCCATTAACTCATTCACCCATTCACTCACCCAATCATTCATATCACTCACCCAATCATTCACATCACTCACCTTCAATCATTCACCCACCCATTAACTCATTCACCCATTCACTCACCCACCCATCCACTCATTCATTCATTCATTCACCCATTATAGTGGGTAGTGTAATGTGTAGTGTGGTGTAGAGTCGGTGTAGTGGACGTACTCTTTGGAGGCAACACATTAATACTGGTAGGAACCACCTGGTTCCTCCAGCCCACGTGGGATTATTGTGTCCGTCCGTCGTGCATCCAAAAATGCGAGGGGTGGGGCTGGGTGGAGAGGGGAGGGGCTGGGTGGGGAGGGGCGGTAGTGTATAATGTGTTGTGTAGTGTATAGTGTATAATGTGTTGTGTAGTGTGTAATGTGTTGTATAGTGTAGTGCGTACAGTGTAGTGCGTACAGTGTAGTGTGTAGTGCGTACAGTGTAGTGTGTAATGTGTTGTATAGTGTAGTGCGTACAGTGTAATGTGTAGTGCGTACAGTGTAGTGCGTACAGTGTAATGTGTAGTGCGTACAGTGTAGTGTGTAGTGCGTACAGTGTAATGTGTAGTGCGTACAGTGTGGTGTGTAGTGCGTACAGTGTAATGTGTAGTGCGTACAGTGTAGTGTGTAGTGCGTACAGTGTAATGTGTAGTGCGTACAGTGTAGTGTGTAGTGCGTACAGTGTAGTGTGTGATGTGTAGTGCGTACAGTGTAGTGTGTAGTGCGTACAGTGTAATGTGTAGTGCGTACAGTGTAGTGTGTAATGTGTAGTGCGTACAGTGTAGTGCGTACAGTGTAATGTGTAGTGCGTACAGTGTAGTGTGTAGTGCGTACAGTGTAGTGCGTACAGTGTAATGTGTAGTGCGTACAGTGTAGTGTGTAATGTGTAGTGCGTACAGTGTAGTGTGTAGTGCGTACAGTGTAATGTGTAGTGCGTACAGTGTAGTGTGTAGTGCGTACAGTGTAATGTGTAGTGCGTACAGTGTAGTGTGTAGTGCGTACAGTGTAATGTGTAGTGCGTACAGTGTAGTGTGTAGTGCGTACAGTGTAGTGTGTGATGTGTAGTGCGTACAGTGTAGTGTGTAGTGCGTACAGTGTAGTGTGTAATGTGTAGTGCGTACAGTGTAGTGCGTACAGTGTAATGTGTAATGTGTAGTGCGTACAGTGTAGTGTGTAGTGCGTACAGTGTAGTGTGTAATGTGTAGTGCGTACAGTGTAGTGTGTAGTGCGTACAGTGTAGTGTGTAATGTGTAGTGCGTACAGTGTAGTGTGTAGTGCGTACAGTGTAGTGTGTAATGTGTAGTGCGTACAGTGTAGTGTGTAGTGCGTACAGTGTAGTGTGTAATGTGTAGTGCGTACAGTGTAGTGTGTAGTGCGTACAGTGTAGTGTGTGATGTGTAGTGCGTACAGTGTAGTGTGTAGTGCGTACAGTGTAATGTGTAGTGCGTACAGTGTAGTGTGTAGTGCGTACAGTGTAGTGTGTAATGTGTAGTGCGTACAGTGTAATGTGTAGTGCGTACAGTGTAGTGTGTAGTGCGTACAGTGTAGTGTGTAATGTGTAGTGCGTACAGTGTAGTGTGTAGTGCGTACAGTGTAGTGTGTAATGTGTAGTGCGTACAGTGTAATGTGTAGTGCGTACAGTGTAGTGTGTAGTGCGTACAGTGTAGTGTGTAATGTGTAGTGCGTACAGTGTAATGTGTAGTGCGTACAGTGTAATGTGTAGTGCGTACAGTGTAGTGTGTAGTGCGTACAGTGTAGTGTGTAGTGCGTACAGTGTAGTGTGTAATGTGTGTAATGTGTAGTGCGTACAGTGTAGTGTGTAGTGCGTACAGTGTAGTGTGTGATGTGTAGTGCGTACAGTGTAGTGTGTAGTGCGTACAGTGTAATGTGTAGTGCGTACAGTGTAGTGTGTAGTGCGTACAGTGTAGTGTGTAATGTGTAGTGCGTACAGTGTAATGTGTAGTGCGTACAGTGTAGTGTGTAGTGCGTACAGTGTAGTGTGTGATGTGTAGTGCGTACAGTGTAATGTGTAGTGCATACAGTGTAGTGTGTAGTGCGTACAGTGTAGTGTGTAGTGCGTACAGTGTAGTGTGTAATGTGTAGTGCGTACAGTGTAGTGTGTAGTGCGTACAGTGTAGTGTGTAGTGCGTACAGTGTAGTGTGTAATGTGTAGTGCGTACAGTGTAATGTGTAGTGCATACAGTGTAGTGTGTAATGTGTAGTGCGTACAGTGTAATGTGTAATGTGTAGTGCGTACAGTGTAGTGTGTAATGTGTAGTGCGTACAGTGTAGTGTGTAGTGCGTACAGTGTAATGTGTAGTGTACACCACTCGGGAACCGCACTTGCCCCTTCCAGCCCCGTGTGGGCTACCTGGGGGTGGGAGGGAACTTTACTTTAACCTCCCCACTGCACCCCCCCCCCTCCCCCCCACTCAGTGATGGCTGCGAATTCCATCGCCAACATCGTGAAGAGCTCCCTAGGACCCGTGGGTTTGGACAAGATGCTGGTGGATGACATTGGGGTGAGTGGGTGGGTGGGTGGGTGAGTGGGTGAGTGGGTGGGTGGGTGGGTGGGTGAGTGGGTGGGTGGGAGAGTGGGTGGGTGAGTGGGTGGGTGGGTGGGTGAGTGGGTGGGTGGGAGGGAGGGTGGGTGGGAGGGTGGGTGGGAGGGTGGGTGGGTTGGTGGGTGGGTGAGTGGGTGGGTTGGAGGGAGGGTGGGTGGGAGGGTGGGTGGGTGGGTGGGTGGGTGGGAGGGTGGGTGGGTGGGTGGGTGGGTGAGTGGGTGGGTGAGTGGGTGGGTGGGTGGGTGAGTGGGTGGGAGGGTGGGTGGGTGGGTGGGTGGGTGGGTGGATGAGTGGGTGGGTGGGTGAGTGGGTGGGTGGGTGGGTGGGTGAGTGGGTGGGTGGGTGAGTGGGAGGGTGGGTGGGTGGGAGGGTGGGTGGGTGGGTGGGTGAGTGGGAGGGTGGGTGAGTGAGTCGGTGTGTGGGTGGGTGGGTGAGTGGGTGAGTGGGGGAGTGGGTGGGTGAGTGAGTGAGTCGGTGTGTGGGTGGGTGAGTGGGTGGGTGGGTGGGTGAGTGGGTGGGTGGGTGAGTGGGTGGGTGGGTGAGTGAGTGAGTGAGTGGGTGAGTGAGTGAGTCGGTGTGTGGGTGGGTGAGTGGGTGGGTGGGTGGGTGAGTGGGTGGGTGGGTGAGTGGGTGGGTGGGTGGGTGAGTGGGTGAGTGGGTGGGTGAGTGGGTGGGTGAGTGAGTGAGTGGGTGGGTGAGTGAGTGAGTGGGTGGGTGGGTGAGTGAGTGAGTGGGTGAGTGAGTCGGTGTGTGGGTGAGTGAGTGGGTGGGTGGGTGAGTGTGTGGGTGGGTGGGTGAGTGGGTGGGTGGGTGAGTGGGTGGATGAGTGGTTGCGTGAGTGGATGAGTGGTTAAGTGGGTGAGTGTTTGAGTGAGTGGGTGAGTGGTTGAGTGAGTGTTTGAGTGAGTGTTTGAGTGGGTGAGTGGGTGGGTGGGTGAGTGGGTGGGTGAGTGGGTGGATGAGTGGTTGCGTGAGTGGATGAGTGGTTAAGTGGGTGAGTGTTTGAGTGAGTGGGTGAGTGTTTGAGTGAGTGGGTGAGTGTTTGAGTGAGTGAGTGAGTGGTTGAGTGAGTGGTTGAGTGAGTGGTTGAGTGAGTGGTTGAGTGAGTGTTTGAGTGAGTGGGTGAGTGTTTGAGTGAGTGAGTGAGTGTTTGAGTGAGTGTTTGAGTGAGTGGGTGAGTGTTTGAGTGAGTGTTTGAGTGAGTGTTTGAGTGAGTGGGTGAGTGTTTGAGTGAGTGTTTGAGTGAGTGTTTGAGTGAGTGGTTGAGTGAGTGGGTGAGTGAGTGGGTGAGTGAGTGGGTGAGTGAGTGGTTGAGTGAGTGGGTGAGTGTTTGAGTGAGTGTTTGAGTGAGTGTTTGAGTGAGTGGGTGAGTGTTTGAGTGAGTGGGTGAGTGTTTGAGTGAGTGGGTGAGTGAGTGTTTGAGTGAGTGAGTGTTTGAGTGAGTGGGTGAGTGGTTGAGTGAGTGGGTGAGTGAGTGGGTGAGTGAGTGGGTGAGTGATGGTGGTGATGGTGGTGATGGTGGTGATGGTGGTGATGGTGGTGATGGTGGTGGTGATGGTGGTGATGGTGGTGATGGTGGTGATGGTGGTGATGGTGGTGATGGTGGTTACAGGATGTGACCATCACTAATGACGGGGCGACCATCTTGAAGCTACTGGAGGTGCAGCACCCGGCGGCCAAAGTTCTGTGCGAGCTCGCTCAGCTGCAGGACCAGGAGGTGGGAGACGGGACGACTTCCGTGGTGAGTGGTGGACAACCGGGGGTAGTCAACCATTATCACGGGACAGCTGGGGATAGTCATCTTGTGGTGGAGACAATTGCTGTGGTGGGTGATGGGTGGGGTGATGGTAGTGGTGTAGTGGTGTGGTGGTGGTGGTGGTGTGGTGGTGTGGTGGTGGTGGTGTGGTGGTAGTGGTGTGGTGGTAGTGGTGGTGGTGGTGTGGTGGTGGTGGTGTGGTGGTAGTGGTGTGATGGTAGTGGTAGTGGTGTGGTGGTAGTGGTGTGGTGGTGGTGGTGTGGTGGTAGTGGTGTGGTGGTAGTGGTGTGGTGGTAGTGGTGGTGGTGGTGTGGTGGTGGTGGTGTGGTGGTAGTGGTGTGGTGGTAGTGGTAGTGCTGTGGTGGTAGTGGTGTGGTGGTAGTGCTGTGGTGGTAGTGGAGTGGTGGTGGTAGTGGTGTGGTGGTGGTGGTGTGGTGGTAGTGGTGTGGTGGTGGTGGTGTGGTGGTAGTGGTGTGGTGGTGGTGTGGTGGTGGTGGTGTGGTGGTGGTGGTGTGGTGGTAGTGGTGTGGTGGTGGTGGTGTGGTGGTAGTGGTGTGGTGGTAGTGGTGTGGTGGTGGTGGTGTGGTGGTGGTGGTAGTGGTGGTAGTGGTGTGGTGGTAGTGGTGTGGTGGTAGTGGTGTGGTGGTGGTGGTGTGGTGGTAGTGGTGGTAGTGGTGTGGTGGTAGTGGTGTGGTGGTAGTGGTGTGGTGGTAGTGGTGTGGTGGTAGTGGTAGTGGTGTGGTGGTAGTGGTGTGGTGGTAGTGGTGTGGTGGTAGTGGTGTGGTGGTAGTGGTGTGGTGGTAGTGGTGTGGTGGTAGTGCTGTGGTGGTAGTGCTGTGGTGGTAGTGCTGTGGTGGTAGTGGTGTGGTGGTAGTGCTGTGGTGGTAGTGCTGTGGTGGTAGTGCTGTGGTGGTAGTGCTGTGGTGGTAGTGGTGGTGGTGTGGTGGTAGTGGTGTGGTGGTAGTGGTGTGGTGGTAGTGGTGTGGTGGTGGTGGTGTGGTGGTGGTGGTGTGGTGGTAGTGGAGTGGTGGTAGTGGTAGTGGTGTGGTGGTGGTGGTGTGGTGGTAGTGGAGTGGTGTGGTGGTAGTGGTGTGGTGGTAGTGGAGTGGTGGTAGTGGTAGTGGTGTGGTGGTAGTGGTGTGGTGGTAGTGGTAGTGGTGTGGTGGTAGTGGTGGTGGTAGTGGTGTGGTGGTAGTGGTGGTGGTAGTGGTGTGGTGGTAGTGGTGGTGGTAGTGGTGTGGTGGTAGTGGTGTGGTGGTAGTGGTAGTGGTGGTAGTGGTAGTGGTGTGGTGGTAGTGGTGTGGTGGTAGTGGTGGTAGTGGTAGTGGTGTGGTGGTAGTGGTGTGGTGGTAGTGGTGTGGTGGTAGTGGTGGTAGTGGTAGTGCTGTGGTGGTAGTGGTGTGGTGTGGTGGTAGTGGTGTGGTGGTAGTGCTGTGGTGGTAGTGGTGTGGTGGTAGTGGTGTGGTGGTAGTGGTGTGGTGGTGTGGTGGTAGTGGTGTGGTGGTAGTGGTGTGGTGGTAGTGGTGTGGTGGTAGTGGTGTGGTGGTAGTGGTGTGGTGGTAGTGGTGTGGTGGTGGTGCTGTGGTGGTAGTGGTGTGGTGGTAGTGGTGGTAGTGGTAGTGGTGTGGTGGTAGTGGTGTGGTGGTGGTGGTGTGGTGGTAGTGGTGTGGTGGTAGTGGTGTGGTGGTAGTGGTGTGGTGGTGGTGGTGTGGTGGTGGTGGTGTGGTGGTAGTGGTGTGGTGTGGTGGTGTGGTGGTGGTGGTGTGGTGGTAGTGGTGTGGTGGTAGTGGTGTGGTGGTAGTGGTGTGGTGGTAGTGGTGTGGTGGTAGTGGTGTGGTGGTAGTGGTGTGGTGGTAGTGGTGTGGTGGTAGTGGTGTAGTGGTAGTGCTGTGGTGGTGGTGGTGTGGTGGTGGTGGTGTGGTGGTAGTGGAGTGGTGGTAGTGGTGTGGTGGTAGTGGTGTGGTGGTAGTGGTGTGGTGGTAGTGCTGTGGTGGTAGTGGTGTGGTGGTAGTGGAGTGGTGGTGGTGGTAGTGGAGTGGTGGTGGTGGTGTGATGGTAGTGGTGTGGTGGTAGTGGTGTGGTGGTAGTGGTGTGGTGGTAGTGCTGTGGTGGTGGTGGTGTGGTGGTAGTGGTGGTGGTAGTAGTGTGGTGGTAGTGCTGTGGTGGTAGTGGTGTGGTGGTAGTGGTGGTGGTGGTGTGGTGGTAGTGGTGTGGTGGTAGTGGTGTGGTGGTAGTGGTGGTGGTAGTGGTGTGGTGGTAGTGCTGTGGTGGTAGTGGTAGTGCTGTGGTGGTAGTGGTGGTGGTAGTGGTGTGGTGGTAGTGGTGTGGTGGTAGTGGTGTGGTGGTAGTGGTGTGGTGGTAGTGGTGTGGTGGTAGTGGTGTGGTGGTGGTGGTGTGGTGGTAGTGGTGTGGTGGTAGTGGTGTGGTGGTGTGGTGGTAGTGGTGTGGTGGTAGTGGTGTGGTGGTAGTGGTGTGGTGGTAGTGGAGTGGTGGTAGTGGTGTGGTGGTAGTGCTGTGGTGGTAGTGCTGTGGTGGTAGTGCTGTGGTGGTAGTGGTGTGGTGGTAGTGCTGTGGTGGTAGTGGTGTGGTGGTAGTGGTGGTGGTAGTGGTGTGGTGGTAGTGGTGGTGGTGGTAGTGGTGTGGTGGTAGTGGTGTGGTGGTAGTGCTGTGGTGGTAGTGGTGTGGTGGTAGTGGTAGTGGTGGTGTGGTGGTGGTGTGGTGGTAGTGGTGGTGGTAGTGGTGGTGGTGTGGTGGTAGTGGTGTGGTGGTAGTGCTGTGGTGGTGGTGGTGTGGTGGTAGTGGTGGTGGTAGTGGTAGTGGTGGTGTGGTGGTGGTGTGGTGGTAGTGGTGGTGGTAGTGGTGGTGGTGTGGTGGTAGTGGTGTGGTGGTAGTGGTGTGGTGGTAGTGCTGTGGTGGTAGTGGTGTGGTGGTAGTGGTGGTGGTAGTGGTGGTGGTGTGGTGGTAGTGCTGTGGTGGTGGTGGTGTGGTGGTAGTGGTGGTGGTAGTGGTGGTGGTAGTGGTGGTGGTGTGGTGGTAGTGCTGTGGTGGTGGTGGTGTGGTGGTAGTGGTGGTGGTAGTGGTGGTGGTGTGGTGGTAGTGCTGTGGTGGTGGTGGTGTGGTGGTAGTGGTGGTGGTAGTGGTAGTGGTGGTGTGGTGGTGGTGTGGTGGTAGTGGTGGTGGTAGTGGTGGTGGTGTGGTGGTAGTGGTGTGGTGGTAGTGGTGGTGGTAGTGGTAGTGGTGTGGTGGTAGTGGTGGGTGGTAGTGGTAGTGGTGGTGGTAGTGGTGGTGGT
>NW_027621577.1:0-45783 GCF_964198595.1 Lampetra fluviatilis | reverse complement strand
CCCTGAGGGTGGGGGCCACCCCCCCCGCCCCCCTGAGGGTGGGGGCCGCTACCCCCCACGGGCGCGGGGGGGTACGGAGCGCCCCCTCCCCCGAACTGAGTGGGAGGAGCCTGTTGCCCCGGGTAACTGCCGGGGGGAGGGGCCTGTTGTCCTGGATACCCGCCGGGGGGCGGGGCCTGTTGCCCCGGGTAACTGCCGGGGGGCGGGGCCTGTTGGCCCGGGTAACCGCCGGGGGGCGGGGCTTGTTGCCCGGGGTAACTGCCGGGGGGAGGGGCCTGTTGCCCCGGGTAACTGCCGGGGGGTGGGGCTTGTTGCCCCGGGTAACTGCCGGGTGCTGGGTGTCCTGGTGGTTGTTGTTGTGGTTGTTGTTGTGGTTGTTGTTGTTGTTGTGGTTGTTGCGGTGGGAAGGCCTGGAAGCTTTGAGGGCCTGGGGGCTGCAAAACACAAACAGATGGACACTCACACAACCACACACACATTCACACACACTCACACACACACTCACACACACTCACACACACTCACACACACATACACACATACACACATACACACAACCACACACACAAACATACCCACACACCCATACACACTCACTCATACACACTCACCCACCCACCCACACACACACCCACCCACCCGCCCACCCACCCACCCACCCGCCCACCCACCCACCCACCCGCTCACCCACCACAGGGGGGGCTTGGCTACTTCCTCCACTATCTGTGGCACGGCAGCCCCCCGTCCTGGTCACGATGTCTCAGTGTGGATCAAGCGCGATGCGGGAACAGCGTGTTGGTAACTACAAGCCCATGGGCCGCACAAAAGTCTAGCGGCCTCCTGCCGTTGTTATTGAGCTGATCTGGCCCATGCCCTCCAATCACTCCAGACCAGGTGCCAGCATCGTGACCAACTCGGGCATTGAAGTCACCCAACAAGATGACTCTGTCCCGAGTGGCCACTTCAGCCAGCAGCTGTGACGGGAGGTCATAGAAGGCGTCCGACTCATCGGCCTTGCCTGCATCCCTCCACGGATGGTCGTCTTCGGTGGGGGCTTAAGCAGCCACGACCATCACAACCAACCCCAACTATCATCACCACCATCACCATCATCACCATCACCACCATCACCAGTCATCACCACCACCATGATCACCATCCCCCAAATACCATCACCACCCCCCAAATACCACCACCAACTGCACCATCACCACCACCACCACCACCATCACCACCATCACCACCACCATCACCACCATCACCACCATCACCACCAACTACACCACCACCACCACCATCACCTACCTGGATATTTGCAATCCCATGGAGGATATGGGTAGGGCTGGCCTGTGCAGACACGGGGGGAGGGGGGACACGGGGAGAGAGACAGGGAATGCACTCTTAATGCTGTGAGAGACAGAGAGACATGGGGAGAGAGACAGAGAGAGAGACATGGGGAGAGACACGGGGAGACAGAGACACAGGGAGAGACACGGGGAGAGAGACAGAGAGAGAGACATGGGGAGAGAGACAGGGAATGCACTCTTAATTCTGTGAGAGACAGAGAGAGACAGAGAGAGAGACATGGGGAGAGAGACAGGGAATGCACTCTTAATTTTATGAGAGACAGAGACAGAGAGAGACACGGGGAGAGAGACAGAGAGAGAGACACGGGGAGAGAGATACGGGGAGACAGAGACACAGGGAGAGAGACACGGGGAGAGAGACAGAGAGAGAGACATGGGGAGAGAGACAGGGAATGCACTCTTAATTCTGTGAGAGACAGAGACACACGGGGAGAGAGACACGGGGAGAGAGACACGGGGAGAGAGACACGGGGAGAGAGACACGGGGAGAGAGACAC
The DNA here is from genome assembly GCF_964198595.1 of Lampetra fluviatilis. Lineage (NCBI taxonomy): Eukaryota > Metazoa > Chordata > Hyperoartia > Petromyzontiformes > Petromyzontidae > Lampetra > Lampetra fluviatilis. Next base: position 43,919 of record NW_027621577.1, on the reverse strand, counting down.
GGGGAGAGAGACACGGGGAGAGAGACACGGGGAGAGAGAAACATGGGGAGAGAGAGACACGGGGAAGAGAGAGACACGGGGAAGAGAGAGACACGGGGAAGAGACAGACACGGGGAAGAGACAGACGGGGGGAGACAGACGGGGAGAGACACGGGGAGAGAGAGAGACACGGGGAAGAGACACGGGGAGAGACACATGGACACATAGGGGCAAGTGCTGTTAGCGAGCACTTATGAAGGCCGGAACGGTGGCACATGTGGGAGTGGGTGGCCAGCACCACAACCGCAGAGAGACACACACACACACAGACACACAGATACACACACAGACACACTGACACACAGACACACTGACACACACACACAGATACACTGACACACAGACACACTGACACACAGACACGCACACACACACACACACAGATACACACACAGACACACTGACACACAGACACACACACACGCAGACACTTTGACACACGCACACACACTTACACAGACACTTTGACACACAGACACGTACACACACTTACACAGACACTTTGACACACAGACACGCACACACACTTACACAGACACTTTGACACACAGACACGCACACACACTTACACACAGACACTTTGACACACAGACACGTACACACACTTACACACAGACACTTTGACACACAGACACGCACACACACTTACACACAGACACTTTGACACACAGACACGCACACACACTTACACACAGACACTTTGACACACGCACACACACTTACACAGACACTTTGACACACAGACACGCACACACACTTACACAGACACTTTGACACACAGACACGCACACACACTTACACACAGACACTTTGACACACGCACACACACAGACACTTTGACACACACACACGCACACACACTTACACAGACACTTTGACACACAGACACGCACACACACTTACACACAGACACTTTGACACACAGACACGCACACACACTTACACACAGACACTTTGACACACACACACGCACACACACTTACACACAGACACTTTGACACACACACGCACACACACACACTTTGACACACATACACTCCGAGACGCACACACACTTACACACAGACACTTTGACACAGACACGCACACACACTTACACACAGACACTTTGACACACATACACTCCGAGACGCACACACACTTACACACAGACACTTTGACACAGACACGCACACACACTTACACACAGACACTTTGACACTCCGAGACGCACACACACTTACACACAGACACTTTGACACAGACACGCACACACACTTACACAGACACTTTGACACACATACACTCCGAGACGCACACACACTTACACACAGACACTTTGACACAGACACGCACACACACTTACACACAGACACTTTGACACACAGACACGCACACACACTTACACAGACACTTTGACACACAGACACGCACACACACTTACACAGACACTTTGACACACAGACACGCACACACACTTACACACAGACACTTTGACACACAGACACGCACACACACTTACACACAGACACTTTGACACACAGACACGCACACACACTTACACAGACACTTTGACACACACACACGCACACACACTTACACAGACACTTTGACACACACACACGCACACACACTTACACACAGACACTTTGACACACACACACGCACACACACTTACACACAGACACTTTGACACACACACACGCACACACACTTACACACAGACACTTTGACACACGCACACACACACACACTTACACAGACACTTTGACACACACACACGCACACACACTTACACAGACACTTTGACACACACACACGCACACACTTACACAGACACTTTGACACACGCACACGCACACGCACTTACACAGACACTTTGACACACAGACACGTACACACACTTACACAGACACTTTGACACACAGACACTTACACACAGACACTTTGACACACAGACACGCACACACACTTACACACAGACACTTTGACACACAGACACGTACACACACTTACACAGACACTTTGACACACAGACACGCACACATGCACACAGACACTTTGACACACATACACGCACACACACTTACACACAGACACTTTGACACACACACACGCACACACACTTACACACAGACACTTTGACACACACGCACACACACTTACACACAGACACTTTGACACACACACACGCACACACACTTACACACAGACACTTTGACACACACACACGCACACACACTTACACAGACACTTTGACACACATACACTCCGAGACGCACACACACTTACACACAGACACTTTGACACACACACACGCACACACACTTACACACAAACACTTTGACACACACACACACACTTACAGACACTTTGACACACAGACACGCACACACACTTACACAGACACTTTGACACACACACACGCACACACACTTACACACAGACACTTTGACACACACACACGCACACACACTTACACACAGACACTTTGACACACACACACGCACACACACTTACACAGACACTTTGACACACACACACGCACACACACTTACACAGACACTTTGACACACACACACGCACACACACTTACACAGACACTTTGACACACAGACACGCACACACACTTACACACAGACACTTTGACACACACACACGCACACACACTTACACAGACACTTTGACACACACACACGCACACACACTTACACAGACACTTTGACACACACACACGCACACACACTTACACACAGACACTTTGACACACACACACGCACACACACTTACACAGACACTTTGACACACACACACGCACACACACTTACACACAGACACTTTGACACACACACACTGACACAGACACGCAGAGACACACACACGCACACACACTTACACACAGACACTTTGACACACAGACACGTACACACACTTACACAGACACTTTGACACACACACACGCACACACACTTACACACAGACACTTTGACACACAGACACGCACACACACTTACACACAGACACTTTGACACACAGACACGCGCACACACACTTACACACAGACACTTTGACACACAGACACGCACACACACTTACACACAGACACTTTGACACACACACACGCACACACACTTACACACAAACACTTTGACACACAGACACGCACACACACTTACACACACACACACAGACACTTTGACACACACTTACACGCACACACACTTACACACAGACACTTTGACACACACACACGCAGACACACTTACACACAGACACTTTGACACACGCACACGCACACACACTTACACACAGACACTTTGACACACACACACGCACACACACTTACACACAGACACTTTGACACACACACACGCACACACACTTACACACAGACACTTTGACACACACACACGCACACACACTTACACAGACACTTTGACACACACACACGCACACACACTTACACAGACACTTTGACACACACACACGCACACACACTTACACACAGACACTTTGACACACGCACACACACACACTTACACAGACACTTTGACACACATACACTCCGAGACGCACACACACTTACACACAAACACTTTGACACACAGACACGCACACACACTTACACACAAACACTTTGACACACAAACACGCACACACACTTACACACAGACACTTTGACACACAGACACGCACACACACTGACACAGACACGCAGAGACACACTGACGCGCACACAGACGCGCACACAGACACAGACACACAGACACGCACACACACTTACACAGACACACAGACACGCACACACACTGACACAGACACGCAGAGACACACTGACGCGCACACAGACGCGCACACAGACACAGACACACACAGACACACACACTGATGCGCACACAGACACGCAGACAGACACACAGACACAGACACACGCAGACAGACACGCAGACACAGACACACAGACACAGACACACAGACACGCAGACAGACACACAGACACAGACACACAGACACAGACACGCAGACAGCGGTTGTGGTGGTGTTTGTATCTCACCAGCTTGCGCTGGTTGTTGTTGTTGTGGTGGTTGTTGCGGCTGTTGTTGCTGTTGCGGTTGTTGTTGGGGAAATCCCGGATGTTGTTGCGAGGATGAGGAGGAGTTGATGCTGTCGGGAGAGCCACTGCCTCTCTCCTCTACAGAGACACACGGGGAGAGAGACAGAGACACACGGGGAGAGAGACAGAGACACACGGGGAGAGAGAGACAGAGACACACGGGGAGAGAGACAGAGACACACGGGGAGAGAGAGAGACACACGGGGAGAGAGAGAGACACACGGGGAGAGAGACAGAGACACACGGGGAGAGAGACAGAGACACACGGGGAGAGAGACAGAGACACACGGGGAGAGAGACAGAGACACACGGGGAGAGAGACAGAGACACACGGGGAGAGAGACAGAGACACACGGGGAGAGAGACAGAGACACACGGGGAGAGAGACAGAGACACACGGGGAGAGAGACAGAGACACACGGGGAGAGAGACAGAGACACACGGGGAGAGAGACAGAGACACACGGGGAGAGAGAGAGAGACACACGGGGAGAGAGAGAGAGACACACGGGGAGAGAGAGAGAGACACACGGGGAGAGAGAGAGAGACACACGGGGAGAGAGACAGAGACACACGGGGAGAGAGACAGAGACACACGGGGAGAGAGACAGAGACACACGGGGAGAGAGACAGAGACACACGGGGAGAGAGACAGAGACACACGGGGAGAGAGAGACAGAGACACACGGGGAGAGAGAGACAGAGACACACGGGGAGAGAGAGACAGAGACACACGGGGAGAGAGAGAGAGACACACGGGGAGAGAGAGAGAGACACACGGGGAGAGAGAGAGAGACACACGGGGAGAGAGACAGAGACACACGGGGAGAGAGACAGAGACACACGGGGAGAGAGACAGAGACACACGGGGAGAGAGACAGAGACACACGGGGAGAGAGAGACAGAGACACACGGGGAGAGAGAGACAGAGACACACGGGGAGAGAGAGAGACACACGGGGAGAGAGAGAGACACACGGGGAGAGAGACAGAGACACACGGGGAGAGAGACAGAGACACACGGGGAGAGAGACAGAGACACACGGGGAGAGAGAGAGACACACGGGGAGAGAGACAGAGACACACAGGGAGAGAGACACACGGGGAGAGAGACAGAGACACACGGGGAGAGAGAGAGACACACGGGGAGAGAGAGAGAGACACACGGGGAGAGAGAGAGAGACACACGGGGAGAGAGAGAGAGACACACGGGGAGAGAGAGAGACACACGGGGAGAGAGAGACAGAGACACGGGGAGAGACAGAGAGAGACACGGGGAGAGAGAGACACACGGGGAGAGAGAGACACACGGGGAGAGAGAGAGAGACACACGGGGAGAGAGAGAGAGACACACGGGGAGAGAGAGAGACACACGGGGAGAGAGAGAGAGACACACGGGGAGAGAGAGAGACACACGGGGAGAGAGAGAGAGACACACGGGGAGAGAGACAGAGACACACGGGGAGAGAGACAGAGACACACGGGGAGAGAGAGAGACACACGGGGAGAGAGAGACACACGGGGAGAGAGACACGGGGAGAGAGACAGAGAGAGACACACGGGGAGAGAGACAGAGACACACGGGGAGAGACAGAGACACACGGGGAGAGACAGAGAGAGACACACGGGGAGAGAGACAGAGACACACGGGGAGAGAGACACAGATGAATGGGTGGGCGATTAACACCACATCCATCACCACCCTCACCCCCTCCTCACCACCCTCACCACCACCACCACCACCCTCCTCACCACCACCACCACGCTCACCACCACCACCACCCTCACCTCCACCACCACCCTCACCACCACCACCACCCTCACCACCCTCACCTCCACCACCCTCACCTCCACCACCACCCTCCTCACCACCACCACCACCCTCACCACCACCCTCACCACCCTCACCTCCACCACCCTCACCTCCACCACCCTCACCTCCACCACCACCCTCCTCACCACCACCACCACCCTCACCACCACCCTCACCCCCTCCTCACCACCCTCACCACCACCACCACCACCCTCCTCACCACCACCACCACCACCCTCACCACCACCACCCTCACCACCACCACCACCACCACCACCCTCCTCACCACCACCACCACCTCCTCACCACCACCACCACCTCCTCACCACCACCACCCTCACCACCACCCTCACCACCACCACCACCACCACCCTCACCCCTTCCTCACCACCACCACCACCACCACCTCCTCACCACCACCACCCTCACCACCACCCTCACCACCACCACCATCCTCACCCCCCTCACCACCACCCTCACCACCACCACCACCCTCACCCCCTCCTCACCACCACCACCACCTCCTCACCACCACCCTCACCACCACCCTCACCACCACCCTCACCACCACCACCACCACCACCACCCTCACCACCACCACCACCCTCACCACCACCACCACCCTCACCACCACCCTCACCACCACCACCACCACCCTCACCACCACCACCCTCACCACCACCACCCTCACCCCCTCCTCACCACCCTCACCACCACCACCACCACCCTCCTCACCACCACCACCACCCTCACCACCCTCACCCCCTCCTCACCACCACCACCACCTCCTCACCTCCTCCACCGTCTTCTGCCGTGAGCCCGAACGCCGACATCACTCGCTTCGCTCCCTCCGGCTGCAGCGGATCAAACGCAGACACCGCTCCACCACCACCACCGCCACCACCGCCACCGCCACCACCACCGCCACCACCACCAGCACCACCAGCCATCACTTCCTGCTGTTGCCTCGCCAAGCCTGCGTTAGGCCCCATCCACTCAGCGGCAGCAGCAGCAGTAGCTGGAGCCTGCAGCTGCTGCTGCTGCTGCTGCTGCCTCTGGCCACCAGCAGGACTGGAGCACGTGGAGGGATCTTGGCCGACTCCGCGTGGAGGTGGAGCGGTGGTGGAGGTGGAGGTGGTGGAGTCGAGGGTGTCCATGACGGAGGAGACTCGGTCGCGGAGCTCCGACAGCTGCCGGCGGAGGTCGCGGACCACCTCCGTGTCCAGGGGGCGGGGGCAGCCGTTCACTGGGGGGGGAGGGGGGGAGGGAGAGATTAGGAGGGATGGAGGGGAGATGGGGAGGAGTGGGTGAGTGGGTGGGTGAGTGAGTGGGTGGGTGAGTGAGTGGGTGAGTGGGTGAGTGAGTGGGTGGGTGAGTGAGTGAGTGGGTTGGTGGGTGGGTGGGTGGGTGAGTGAGTGGGTTGGTGGGTGGGTGAGTGGGTGGGTGGGTGAGTGAGTGGGTGAGTGAGTGAGTGGGTGGGTGGGTGAGTGGGTGGGTGGGTGAGTGAGTGGGTGAGTGAGTGGGTGGGTGAGTGGGTGGGTGAGTGAGCGAGCGGGTGGGTGAGTGAGTGGGTGGGTGAGTGAGTGGGTGAGTGAGTGAGTGGGTGGGTGAGTGAGTGAGCAGTTGAGCGAGTGAGTGGGTGAGTGAGTGAGTGGGTGAGTGAGTGAGCAGTTGAGCGAGTGAGTGGGTGAGTGAGTGAGTGGGTGGGTGGGTGAGTGAGTGGGTGAGTGGGTGAGTGGGTGGGTGAGTGAGTGGGTGAGTGAGTGGGTGAGTGGGTGAGTGGGTGGGTGAGTGAGTGAGTGGGTTGGTGGGTGGGTGGGTGAGTGAGTGAGTGGGTTGGTGGGTGGGTGAGTGGGTGGGTGGGTGAGTGAGTGGGTGAGTGAGTGAGTGGGTGAGTGAGTGGGTGAGTGAGTGGGTGGGTGAGTGGGTGGGTGAGTGAGCGAGCGGGTGGGTGAGTGGGTGGGTGAGTGAGTGGGTGAGTGAGTGGGTGGGTGAGTGAGTGACCAGTTGAGCGAGTGAGTGGGTGAGTGAGTGAGTGGGTGGGTGAGTGAGTGAGCAGTTGAGCGAGTGAGTGGGTGAGTGAGTGAGTGGGTGGGTGAGTGAGTGAGCAGTTGAGCGAGTGAGTGGGTGAGTGAGTGAGTGGGTGGGTGAGTGAGTGGGTGAGTCACCAAACAGGGTGAGTTTGAGGATGCGGCTGCACTGGATGGCGAAGGAGAGGTCGGAGCTGTCGAACACGGTGATGAGGTCTCCGTCTGCACCACCACCACCACAACAACAACAACCACCACCACCACCACATCAACAACCACCACCACCACATCAACAAGAATAACCACCACAATAACCACCACATCAACAACAATAACCACCACATCAACAACAATAACCACCACATCAACAACAATAACCACCACATCAACAACAATAACCACCACATCAACAACTGTGTCCCACCTCACCCACCCACCCTCACCCCCACCCACCCTCACCCACCACCACCCACCTATCACCTCACCCACCCACCACCTCACCCCACCCACCCACCACCTCACCCACCCACCCACCCACCACCTCACCCACCCACCCACCCACCACCTCACCCACCCACCCACCCACCACCTCACCCACCCACCCACCCACCACCTCACCCACCCACCCACCACCTCACCCACCCACCCACCCACCCACCACCTCACCCACCCACCCACCACCCCACCCACCCACCCACCACCCCACCCACCCACCACCTCACCCACCCACCCACCACCTCACCCACCCACCCACCACCTCACCCACCACCTCACCCACCCACCACCTCACTCACCCACCCACTCACCACCTCACCCACCACCCCACCCACCACCCCACCCACCACCTCACCCATCCACCCACCATCTCACCCATCCACCCACCATCTCACCCACTCCCCCACCCACCCATCCACCACCTCATCCATCCATCCACCACCTCACTCACCCACCCACCCACCCACTCACCACCTCACCCACTCACCACCTCACCCACCCCCCACCACCTCACCCACCCCCCACCACCTCACCCACCCCCCCACCACCTCACCCACCCCCTCACCACCTCACCCACCCCCCACCACCTCACCCACCCCCCACCACCTCACCCACCCCCCACCACCTCACCCACCCACCCACTCACCACCTCACCCACTCACCCACCTCACCCACCCCCCACCACCTCACCCACCCACCCACCCACCTCACTCACTCACCACCTCACCCACCCACTCACTCACCACCTCACCCACCCACTCACTCACCACCTCACCCACCCACTCACTCACCACCTCACCCACCCACCCACCACCTCACCCACCCACCACCTCACCCACCCACCACCTCACCCACCCACCACCTCACCCACCCACCACCTCACCCACCCACCCACCACCTCACCCACCCACCACCTCACTCACTCACCCACCCACCACCTCACCCACCCACCACCTCACCCACCCACCACCTCACCCACCCACCCACCACCTCACCCACCCACCCACCACCTCACCCACCCACCACCTCACCACCTCACCCACCCACCAACTCACCCACCCACTCACCACCTCACCCACCCCACCAACTCACCCACCGCACCCACCACCTCACCCACCCCACCCACCACCTCACCCACCCACCAACTCACCCACCCACTCACCACCTCACCCACCACCTCACTCACCCACCCACTCACCACCTCACCCACCCACTCACCACCTCACCCACCCCACCCACCACCTCACCCACCCCACCAACTCACCCACCCCACCCACCACCTCACCCACCCCACCCACCACCTCACCCACCAACTCACCCACCCACCCACCACCTCACCCACCCACCCACCACCTCACCCACCCACCACACCACCTCACCCACCCACCCACCACCTCACCCACCCACCCACCACCTCACCCACCACCTCACTCACCCACCCACCCACCACCTCACCCACCCACCACCTCACCCACCCACCATCTCACCCACCACCTCACTCACCCACCCACCCACCACCTCACCCACCCACCAACTCACCCACCCACTCACCACCTCACCCACCCCACCAACTCACCCACCCCACCCACCACCTCACCCATCCAACCACCATCTCACCCACTCCCCCACCCACCCACCCATCCACCACCTCATCCATCCATCCACCACTTCACTCGCCCACCCACCCACCACCTCACCCACCCACCCACCCACCACCTCACCCACCCACCCACCACCTCACCCACCCACCCACCACCTCACCCACCCACCCACCCACCACCTCACCCACCACCTCACTCACCCACCCACTCACCACCTCACCCACCCACCAACTCACCCACCCCACCCACCACCTCACCCACCCCACCCACCACCTCACCCACCCACCAACTCACCCACCCCACCCACCCCACCAACTCACCCACCGCACCCACCACCTCACCCACCCCACCCACCACCTCACCCACCCCACCCACCACCTCACCCACCCACCAACTCACCCACCCACTCACCACCTCACCCACCACCTCACTCACCCACCCACTCACCACCTCACCCACCCCACCAACTCACCCACCCCACCCACCACCTCACCCACCCCACCAACTCACCCACCCCACCCACCACCTCACCCACCCCACCCACCACCTCACCCACCCACCAACTCACCCACCCACCCACCACCTCACCCACCCACCCACCACCTCACCCACCACCTCACTCACCCACCCACCCACCCACCACCTCACCCACCCACCACCTCACCCACCCACCATCTCACCCACCACCTCACTCACCCACCCACTCACCACCTCACCCACCCACCAACTCACCCACCCACTCACCACCTCACCCACCCCACCAACTCACCCACCCCACCCACCAACTCACCCACCCCACCCACCACCTCACCCACCCACCAACTCACCCACCCACTCACCACCTCACCCACCCCACCAACTCACCCACCCCACCCACCACCTCACCCATCCACCCACCATCTCACCCACTCCCCCACCCACCCATCCACCACCTCATCCATCCATCCACCACCTCACTCGCCCACCCACCCACCACCTCACCCACCCACCCACCCACCCACCACCACCTCACCCACCCACCCACCACCTCACCCATCCACCCACCATCTCACCCACTCCCCCACCCACCCATCCACCACCTCATCCATCCATCCACCACCTCACTCGCCCACCCACCCACCACCTCACCCACCCACCCACCCACCACCTCACCCACCACCTCACTCACCCACCCACTCACCACCTCACCCACCCACCAACTCACCCACCCCACCCACCACCTCACCCACCCCACCCACCACCTCACCCACCCACCAACTCACCCACCCCACCCACCACCTCACCCACCCCACCAACTCACCCACCGCACCCACCACCTCACCCACCCCACCCACCACCTCACCCACCCACCAACTCACCCACCCACTCACCACCTCACCCACCACCTCACTCACCCACCCACTCACCACCTCACCCACCCCACCAACTCACCCACCCCACCCACCACCTCACCCACCCCACCAACTCACCCACCCCACCCACCACCTCACCCACCCCACCCACCACCTCACCCACCCACCAACTCACCCACCCACCCACCACCTCACCCACCCACCCACCACCTCACCCACCACCTCACTCACCCACCCACCCACCCACCACCTCACCCACCCAACACCTCACCCACCCACCATCTCACCCACCACCTCACTCACCCACCCACTCACCACCTCACCCACCCACCAACTCACCCACCCACTCACCACCTCACCCACCCCACCAACTCACCCACCCCACCCACCAACTCACCCACCCCACCCACCACCTCACCCACCCACCAACTCACCCACCCACTCACCCACCCCACCAACTCACCCACCCCACCCACCACCTCACCCATCCACCCACCATCTCACCCACTCCCCCACCCACCCATCCACCACCTCATCCATCCATCCACCACCTCACTCGCCCACCCACCCACCACCTCACCCACCCACCACCACCTCACCCACCCACCCACCACCTCACCCACCCACCCACCACCTCACCCACCACCTCACTCACCCACCCACTCACCACCTCACCCACCCACCAACTCACCCACCCCACCCACCACCTCACCCACCCCACCCACCACCTCACCCACCCACCAACTCACCCACCCACCAACTCACCCACCCACTCACCACCTCACCCACCACCCCACCCACCACCTCACCCATCCACCCACCATCTCACCCACTCCCCCACCCACCCATCCACCACCTCATCCATCCATCCATCCACCACCTCACTCACCCACCCACTCACCACCTCACCCACTCACCACCTCACCCACTCACCACCTCACCCACTCACCACCTCACCCACCCATCCACTCACCACCTCACCCACTCACCACCTCACCCACTCACCACCTCACCCACCCACTCACCCACCACCTCACCCACTCACCACCTCACTCACCACCTCACCCACTACCTCACCCACTACCTCACCCACCCACCACCTCACCCACCCACTCACCCACCACCTCACCCACTCACCACCTCACTCACCACCTCACCCACCACCTCACCCACCACCTCACCCACCCACCACCTCACCCACCCATCCACTCACCACCTCACCCACTCCCCCACCCACCCATCCACCACCTCACCCACCCATCCACCACCTCATCCATCCATCCACCACCTCACTCACCCACCCACCCACTCACCACCTCACCCACTCACCACCTCACCCACCCCCCACCACCTCACCCACCCCCCACCACCTCACCCACCCACCCACCCACTCACTCACCACCTCACCCACCCCCCACCACCTCACCCACCCACTCACTCACTCACTCACCACCTCACCCACCCACTCACTCACCACCTCACCCACCCACTCACTCACCACCTCACCCACCCACTCACTCACCACCTCAACCACTCACCACCTCACCCACCCACCACCTCACCCACCCACCACCTCACCCACCCACCACCTCACCCACCCACCCACCACCTCACCCACCCACCACCTCACCCACCCACCCACCACCTCACCCACCCACCCACCACCTCACTCACTCACCCACCCACCACCTCACCCACCCACCCACCACCTCACCCACCCACCACCTCACCCACCCACCCACCACCTCACCCACCCACCCACCACCTCACCCACCCACCCACCACCTCACCCACCCACCCACCACCTCACCCACCACCTCACTCACCCACCCACTCACCACCTCACCCACCCACCAACTCACCACCTCACCCACCCACCAACTCACCCACCCACTCACCACCTCACCCACCCCACCAACTCACCCACCGCACCCACCACCTCACCCACCCCACCCACCACCTCACCCACCCACCAACTCACCCACCCACCAACTCACCCACCCACCAACTCACCCACCCACCAACTCACCCACCCACTCACCACCTCACTCACCCACCCACTCACCACCTCACCCACCCCACCATCTCACCCACCCCACCCACCACCTCACCCACCCCACCCACCACCTCACCCACCCACCAACTCACCCACCCACCCACCACCTCACCCACCACCTCACCCACCACCTCACTCACCCACCCACCCCCTCACCCACCCACCACCTCACCCACCCACCCACCATCTCACCCACCACCTCACTCACCCACCCACTCACCACCTCACCCACCCACCAACTCACCCACCCACTCACCACCTCACCCACCCCACCAACTCACCCACCCCACCCACCAACTCACCCACCCCACCCACCACCTCACCCACCCACCAACTCACCCACCCACTCACCAACTCACCCACCCCACCCACCAACTCACCCACCCCACCCACCACCTCACCCATCCACCCACCACCTCACTCACCCACCCACCCCCTCACCCACCCACCCCCTCACCCACCCACCACCTCACCCACCCACCCACCATCTCACCCACCACCTCACTCACCCACCCACTCACCACCTCACCCACCCACCAACTCACCCACCCACTCACCACCTCACCCACCCCACCAACTCACCCACCCCACCCACCAACTCACCCACCCCACCCACCACCTCACCCACCCACCACCTCACCCACCCACCAACTCACCCACCCACCAACTCACCCACCCACTCACCAACTCACCCACCCCACCCACCAACTCACCCACCCCACCCACCACCTCACCCATCCACCCACCATCTCACCCACTCCCCCACCCACCCACCCATCCACCACCTCATCCATCCATCCACCACCTCACTCGCCCACCCACCCACCACCTCACCCACCCACCCACCCACCACCTCACCCACCCACCCACCACCTCACCCACCCACCCACCACCTCACCCACCCACCCACCACCTCACCCACCCACCCACCACCTCACCCACCCACCCACCCACCACCTCACCCACCACCTCACTCACCCACCCACTCACCACCTCACCCACCCACCAACCAACTCACCCACCCCACCCACCACCTCACCCACCCCACCCACCACCTCACCCACCCACCAACTCACCCACCCCACCCACCACCTCACCCACCCCACCAACTCACCCACCGCACCCACCACCTCACCCACCCCACCCACCACCTCACCCACCCACCAACTCACCCACCCACTCACCACCTCACCCACCACCTCACTCACCCACCCACTCACCACCTCACCCACCCCACCACCTCACCCACCCACCCACCACCTCACCCACCCACCCACCACCTCACCCACCCACCACCTCACCCACCCACCCACCACCTCACCCACCCACCCACCACCTCACCCACTCACCACCTCACTCACTCACCCACCACCTCACCCACTCACCACCTCACCACACACACCCACCCACCATCTCACCCACCCACCCACCACCTCAACCACACACCCACCCACCACCCCACCCACCTCACCCACCCACTCACCACCTCACTCACCCACCCACCCACTCACCACCTCACCCACTCACCCACCCACCCACTCACCACCTCACCCACTCACCACCTCACCCACTCACCACCTCACCCACTCACCACCTCACCCACCCACTCACCACCTCACTCACCACCTCACCCACCACCTCACCCACCACCTCACCCACCACCTCACCCACCCACTACCTCACCCACCACCTCACCCACCACCTCACCCACCACCTCACCCACCACCTCACCCACCCCCCACCACCTCACCCACCCACCACCACCTCACCCACCCACCACCACCTCACCCACCCACCACCTCACCCACCACCTCACCCACCCACCACCTCACCCACCCACCACTCCACCCACCTACCATCGTCACGGTACTTGATGGTGACGTCGTCGGACGATGAGAGCTGACCGCGGAAGACGCGCTGCATCATGAGCGTGAGCTCATCCAGCGTGATGTCGTCACTCACCACCTCACCCACTCACCACCTCACCCACTCACCACCTCACCCACCCACTCACCACCTCACCCACCCACTCACCATCTCACCCACCCACTCACCACCTCACCCACCCACTCACCACCTCACCCACCCACTCACCCACCCACTCACCACCTCACCCACTCACCACCTCACCCACTCACCACCTCACCCACTCACCACCTCACCCACTCACTCACCCACCACCTCACCCACTCACCACCTCACCCACCACTTCACCCACTCACCACCTCACCCACCACTTCACCCATCCACCACCTCACCACCTCACTCACCACCTCACCCACCCACCACCTCACCCACCACCTCACCCACCCACCACCTCACCCACCACCTCACCCACCCACCACTCCACCCACCTACCATCGTCACGGTACTTGATGGTGACGTCGTCGGACGATGAGAGCTGACCGCGGAAGACGCGCTGCATCATGAGCGTGAGCTCATCCAGCGTGATGTCGTCATTGTGGATGGGGATCCTTCTAACGTCATCGCCCAGACGGACCTTGATGATGAGCTTGCCGCTCAAGTCCAGACCCTGAGCGCCGTTCATGGTGGACGCAGCTGCCCCGATAGACATCGTCAACATCAACATCATCATCGTCATCACCATCATCGTCATCATCATCACAATCACCATCATCACCATCGCCATCACCGTCATCATCATCACAATCATCACAATCATCGCTATCATTGCCATCATCATCACAATCATCAGAATCACCATTGTCATCACAATCATCATAACAATCATCATCACCATCACCATCATCACAATCATCATCACCATCACCACCATCACAATGATCATCACCATCAGAATCATCATCACCTTCAACACAATCAGAATCATCATCATCACCATCGTCATCGCCATCACCATCATCACCATCATAATCATCATTACCATCATCATCATCAACACAATCATCATCACCAGAATCACCATTTTCATCACCATCATCACCATCACAATCATCACAATCATCATAACCATTACCATCATCATCACCATCATTACCATCATCATTACCATCATCACAATCATCATCACCACCATCAGAATCACCATTGTCATCACAATCAGAATTATCATCACCTTCAACACAATCAGAATAACCATCAACACCATCACAATCACCATTGTCATCATCACAATCATCATCATCACCATCATCATTACCATCACCACCATCATCACAATCATCATCACCACCATCACAATCATCATCACCATCAACACAATCATAATCACCTTCAACACAAACAGAATCACCATTGTCATCACAATCATCATCACCATCAGAATCATCATTACCATTATCACAATCATCACCATCATCACAATCATCATAACCATTACCATCATCACCACCATCATCACAGTCGTCATTATCACCACATTTAACATCATCACCATCATCACAATCATCACCATCATTACTATCATCACAATCATCATTACCATCATCATCATCACCATCATCGTCATCATCGTCATCACCGTCGCCGCCATCACCACCATCACAATCGTCATCATCACCATTACCATCATCATTACTTTCATCACAATCATCATCACCACCACTACCAGACTAAAAATATACAACAGCAGGCATCGTCAGGGTCAACGGGATCGAACCCACGACCTCTTGCACACCAGGCGAGCGAGAGAGAGACACGGGGAGGGAGAGAGACACGGGGAGGGAGAGAGACACGGGGAGGGAGAGAGACACGGGGAGGGAGAGAGACACGGGGAGGGAGAGAGACACGGGGAGGGAGAGAGACACGGGGAGGGAGAGAGACACGGGGAGGGAGAGAGACACGGGGAGGGAGAGAGACACGGGGAGGGAGAGAGACACGGGGAGGGAGAGAGACACGGGGAGGGAGAGAGACACGGGGAGGGAGAGAGACACGGGGAGGGAGAGAGACACGGGGAGGGAGAGAGACACGGGGAGGGAGAGAGACACGGGGAGGGAGAGAGACACGGGGAGGGAGAGAGACACGGGGAGGGAGAGAGACACGGGGAGGGAGAGAGACAGGAGAGAGTGGAACCTTTCTCGGCACGGAATCTAGGCAAGCCTGGGGGGGTAGGGAGGGTGAGGTTTCCCTACCGAGCGAGTGCCACCTTTATCGGCAGGCAATCTAGGCAAGCCTAGGGGTAGGGATGGGGCCCTACCGACCGAGTGGCACCTTTACCGGCATGCAATCTAGGCAAGCAGAGGGGGTAGGTGAGGTTGTGGCCCTAGTCGAGGCTAAGAGCCCACCCCCCCTCCTACCAGAGCAGTCCCTACCGACCTAGTGCCACCATTCCCGGCAAAGAATCTAGGCGACGACGGGGGGTCCCCCGTATTGCGGCCTACGACAAGGCCGCCACGTCAGCCAAAAAAAAAAAACCTAAACAAAAATAGATCGGCGCGGTCTCCTCAACGAAAGCGTTCGGGGTTCACTTCTCACACAGCGACCGACGGCTTCATTTGAGTTAGAAGAGAAAGAAAACATTTTAAAAACGACGACTGAAATCCACCTTCGATATCGCGAACGCCGCCTCAGCAGAATCGGTGGCGGCGGCGGCGGCGATTGATTTGCCACAGCGCTTAAGTAATAGGGTTGGTGGGGGGGGAGCGAATCCTCGGTTCTGATTGGCTGGCGTGGTGATCACGTGGGGTTAGGGAGGGTACCGCCCCCTTCCCGCCCTATGCTTATCTGTGGTGGGGAATGCAAAGGCGTTTCCCCGCCCCATACGTGGCCTGGATTCCAAAGTCCTTGGCCCTGGGATGGGGTGCCAGGTCCGAGGGAGAATTAACCTCTAGATTCTCATTTGAGTGGTGAGTCTATGGGTATCTGTGTGGTGAGTCTGTGGGTTTCTGTGTGGGTGAGTCTGTGGGTCTCTGTGTGGTGAGTCTATGGGTCTCAGTGTGGTGAGTCTGTGGGTCTCTGTGTGGTGAGTCTGTGGGTCTCTGTGAGATGAGTTTATGGGTCTCTGTGTGGTGAGTCTGTGGGTCTCTGTGTGGTGAGTCTATGGGTCTCTGTGTGGTGAGTCTGTGGGTTTCTGTGTGGTGAGTCTGTGGGTCTCTGTGTGGTGAGTCTATGGGTCTCTGTGTGATGAGTCTGTGGGTCTTTGTGTGGTGAGTCTATGGGTCTCTGTGTGGTGAGTCTATGGGTCTTTGTGTGATGAGTTTATGGGTCTCTGTGTGGTGAGTCTGTGGGTCTCTGTGTGGTGAGTCTGTGCGTCTCTGTGTGGTGAGTCTGTGGGTCTCTGTGTGGTGAGTCTGTGGGTCTCTGTGTGGTGAGTCTATGGGTCTCTGTGTGGTGAGTCTGTGGGTCTCTGTATGGTGAGTCTGTGGGTCTCTGTGTGGTGAGTCTGTGGGTCTCTGTGTGGTGAGTCTGTGGGTCTCTGTGTGGTGAGTCTGTGGGTCTCTGTGTGGTGAGTCTGTGGGTCTCTGTGTGGTGAGTCTATGGGTCTCTGTGTGGTGAGTCTGTGGGTTTTTGTGTGGTGAGTCTATGGGTCTCTGTGTGGTGAGTCTATGGGTCTTTGTGTGATGAGTTTATGGGTCTCTGTGTGGTGAGTCCATGGGTCTCTGTGTGGTGAGTCTGTGGGTCTCTGTGTGGTGAGTCTGTGTGTCTCTGTGTGGTGAGTCTGTGGGTCTCTGTGTGGTGAGTCTGTGGGTCTCTGTGTGGTGAGTCTATGGGTCTCTGTGTGGTGAGTCTATGGGTCTCTGTGTGGTGAGTCTATGGGTCTCTGTGTGGTGGGTCTCTGTGTGGTGAGTCTGTGGGTCTCTGTGTGGTGAGTCCATGGGTCTCTGTGTGGTGAGTCTATGGGTCTCTGTGTGGTGAATCTCTGTGTGCTGAGTCTATGGGTCTCTGTGTGGTGAGTCTATGGGTCTCTGTGTGGTGGGTCTCTGTGTGGTGAGTCTGTGGGTCTCTGTGTGGTGAGTCTATGGGTCTCTGTGTGATGAGTCTGTGGGTCTCTGTGTGGTGAGTCTATGGGTCTCTGTGTGGTGAGTCTATGGGTCTTTGTGTGATGAGTTTATGGGTCTCTGTGTGGTGAGTCCATGGGTCTCTGTGTGGTGAGTCTGTGGGTCTCTGTGTGGTGAGTCTGTGGGAATCTGTGTGGTGAATCTCTGTGTGCTGAGTCTATGGGTCTCTGTGTGGTGAGTCTATGGGTCTCTGTGTGGTGAGTCTGTGGGTCTCTGTGTGGTGGGTCTCTGTGTGGTGAGTCTGTGGGTCTCTGTGTGGTGAGTCTGTGGGTATCTGTGTGGTGAGTCTATGGGTCTCTGTGTGGTGAGTCTGTGGGTCTCTGTGTGGTGAGTCTGTGGGTATCTGTGTGGTGAGTCTGTGGGTCTCTGTGTGGTGAGTCTATGGGTCTCTGTGTGGTGAGTCTGTGGGTCTCTGTGTGGTGAGTCTGTGGGTCTCTGTGTGGTGAGTCTGTGGGTCTCTGTGTGGTGGGTCTCTGTGTGGTGAGTCTGTGGGTCTCTGTGTGGTGAGTCTGTGGGTCTCTGTGTGGTGAGTCTGTGGGTCTCTGTGTGGTGGGTCTCTGTGTGGTGAGTCTGTGGGTCTCTGTGTGGTGAGTCTGTGGGTCTCTGTGTGGTGAGTCTATGGGTCTCTGTGTGGTGAGTCTGTGGGTCTCTGTGTGGTGAGTCTGTGGGTCTCTGTGTGGTGAGTCTGTGGGTCTCTGTGTGGTGGGTCTCTGTGTGGTGAGTCTGTGGGTCTCTGTGTGGTGAGTCTATGGGTCTCTGTGTGGTGAGTCTGTGGGTCTCTGTGTGGTGAGTCTGTTGGTCTCTGTGTGGTGAGTCTGTGGGTCTCTGTGTGGTGAGTCTGTGGGTCTCTGTGTGGTGAGTCTGTGGGTCTCTGTGTGGTGAGTCTGTGGGTCTCTGTGTGGTGAGTCTATGGGTCTCTGTGTGATGAGTCTGTGGGTCTCTGTGTGGTGAGTCTATGGGTCTCTGTGTGGTGAGTCTATGGGTCTTTGTGTGATGAGTTTATGGGTCTCTGTGTGGTGAGTCCATGGGTCTCTGTGTGGTGAGTCTGTGGGTATCTGTGTGGTGAATCTCTGTGTGCTGAGTCTATGGGTCTCTGTGTGGTGAGTCTATGGGTCTCTGTGTGGTGAGTCTGTGGGTCTCTGTGTGGTGGGTCTCTGTGTGGTGAGTCTGTGGGTCTCTGTGTGGTGAGTCTGTGGGTATCTGTGTGGTGAGTCTATGGGTCTCTGTGTGGTGAGTCTGTGGGTCTCTGTGTGGTGAGTCTGTGGGTATCTGTGTGGTGAGTCTGTGGGTCTCTGTGTGGTGAGTCTATGGGTCTCTGTGTGGTGAGTCTGTGGGTCTCTGTGTGGTGAGTCTGTGGGTCTCTGTGTGGTGGGTCTCTGTGTGGTGAGTCTGTGGGTCTCTGTGTGGTGAGTCTGTGGGTCTCTGTGTGGTGAGTCTGTGGGTCTCTGTGTGGTGGGTCTCTGTGTGGTGAGTCTGTGGGTCTCTGTGTGGTGAGTCTGTGGGTCTCTGTGTGGTGAGTCTTTGGGTCTCTGTGTGGTGAGTCTATGGGTCTCTGTGTGGTGAGTCTGTGGGTCTCTGTGTGGTGAGTCTGTGGGTCTCTGTGTGGTGAGTCTGTGGGTCTCTGTGTGGTGAGTCTGTGGGTCTCTGTGTGGTGAGTCTGTGGGTCTCTGTGTGGTGAGTCTATGGGTCTCTGTGTTGTGAGTCTGTGGGTCTCTGTGTGGTGAGTCTGTGGGTCTCTGTGTGGTGAGTCTATGGGTCTCTGTGCTGAGTCTATGGGTTTCTGTGTGCTGAGTCTATGGGTCTCTGTGTGCTGAGTCTGTGGGTCTCTGTGCTGAGTCTGTGGGTCTCTGTGTGCTGAGTCTGTGGGTCTCTGTGTGGTGAGTCTATGGGTCTCTGTGTGGTGAGTCTATGGGTATCTATGCTGAGTCTATGGGTCTCTGTGCTGAGTCTATGGGTCTCTGTGTGGTGAGTCTATGGGTCTCTGTGCTGAGTCTATGGGTCTCTGTGTGCTGAGTCTATGGGTCTCTGTGCTGAGTCTATGGGTCTCTGTGCTGAGTCTGTGGGTCTCTGTGTGCTGAGTCTGTGGGTCTCTGTGTGGTGAGTCTATGGGTCTCTGTGTGGTGAGTCTGTGGCTCTCTGTGTGGTGAGTCTATGGGTATCTATGCTGAGTCTATGGGTCTCTGTGCTGAGTCTATGGGTCTCTGTGTGGTGAGTCTGTGGGTCTCTGTGTGCTGAGTCTATGGGTCTCTGTGTGGTGAGTCTGTGGCTCTCTGTGTGGTGAGTCTATGGGTCTCTGTGCTGAGTCTATGGGTCTCCGTGTGCTGAGTCTATGGGTCTCTGTGCTGAGTCTATGGGTCTCTGTGTGGTGAGTCTATGGGTCTCTGTGTGCTGAGTCTGTGGGTCTCTGTGTGGTGAGTCTATGGGTATCTATGCTGAGTCTATGGGTCTCTGTGCTGAGTCTATGGGTCTCTGTGTGGTGAGTCTATGGGTCTCTGTGCTGAGTCTATGGGTCTCTGTGTGCTGAGTCTGTGGGTCTCTGTGCTGAGTCTGTGGGTCTCTGTGTGGTGAGTCTGTGGGTCTCTGTGTGGTGAGTCTATGGGTCTCTGTGTGGTGAGTCTGTGGGTCTCTGTGTGCTGAGTCTATGGGTCTCTGTGTGGTGAGTCTATGGGTCTCTGTGTGGTGAGTCTGTGGGTCTCTGTGTGGTGAGTCTATGGGTCTCTGTGTGCTGAGTCTATGGGTCTCTGTGTGGTGAGTCTATGGGTCTCTGTGTGGTGAGTCTATGGGTCTCTGTGTGCTGAGTCTATGGGTCTCTGTGTGGTGAGTCTGTGGGTCTCTGTGTGGTGGGTCTCTGTGTGGTGAGTCTGTGGGTCTCTGTGTGGTGAGTCTATGGGTCTCTGTGTGGTGAGTCTGTGGGTCTCTGTGTGGTGAGTCTGTTGGTCTCTGTGTGGTGAGTCTGTGGGTCTCTGTGTGGTGAGTCTGTGGGTCTCTGTGTGGTGAGTCTGTGGGTCTCTGTGTGGTGAGTCTGTGGGTCTCTGTGTGGTGAGTCTATGGGTCTCTGTGTGATGAGTCTGTGGGTCTCTGTGTGGTGAGTCTATGGGTCTCTGTGTGGTGAGTCTATGGGTCTTTGTGTGATGAGTTTATGGGTCTCTGTGTGGTGAGTCCATGGGTCTCTGTGTGGTGAGTCTGTGGGTATCTGTGTGGTGAATCTCTGTGTGCTGAGTCTATGGGTCTCTGTGTGGTGAGTCTATGGGTCTCTGTGTGGTGAGTCTGTGGGTCTCTGTGTGGTGGGTCTCTGTGTGGTGAGTCTGTGGGTCTCTGTGTGGTGAGTCTGTGGGTATCTGTGTGGTGAGTCTATGGGTCTCTGTGTGGTGAGTCTGTGGGTCTCTGTGTGGTGAGTCTGTGGGTATCTGTGTGGTGAGTCTGTGGGTCTCTGTGTGGTGAGTCTGTGGGTCTCTGTGTGGTGAGTCTGTGGGTATCTGTGTGGTGAGTCTGTGGGTATCTGTGTGGTGAGTCTGTGGGTATCTGTGTGGTGAGTCTGTGGGTCTCTGTGTGGTGAGTCTGTGGGTCTCTGTGTGGTGAGTCTGTGGGTCTCTGTGTGGTGAGTCTGTGGGTCTCTGTGTGGTGAGTCTGTGGGTCTCTGTGTGGTGGGTCTCTGTGTGGTGAGTCTGTGGGTCTCTGTGTGGTGAGTCTGTGGGTCTCTGTGTGGTGAGTCTGTGGGTCTCTGTGTGGTGGGTCTCTGTGTGGTGAGTCTGTGGGTCTCTGTGTGGTGAGTCTGTGGGTCTCTGTGTGGTGAGTCTATGGGTCTCTGTGTGGTGAGTCTGTGGGTCTCTGTGTGGTGAGTCTGTGGGTTTCTGTGTGGTGAGTCTGTGGGTCTCTGTGTGGTGGGTCTCTGTGTGGTGAGTCTGTGGGTCTCTGTGTGGTGAGTCTATGGGTCTCTGTGTGGTGAGTCTGTGGGTCTCTGTGTGGTGAGTCTGTTGGTCTCTGTGTGGTGAGTCTGTGGGTCTCTGTGTGGTGAGTCTATGGGTCTCTGTGCTGAGTCTATGGGTCTCTGTGCTGAGTCTATGGGTCTCTGTGTGCTGAGTCTGTGGGTCTCTGTGCTGAGTCTGTGGGTCTCTGTGTGCTGAGTCTGTGGGTCTCTGTGTGGTGAGTCTATGGGTCTCTGTGTGGTGAGTCTATGGGTATCTATGCTGAGTCTATGGGTCTCTGTGCTGAGTCTATGGGTCTCTGTGTGGTGAGTCTATGGGTCTCTGTGTGCTGAGTCTATGGGTCTCTGTGCTGAGTCTGTGGGTCTCTGTGTGCTGAGTCTGTGGGTCTCTGTGTGGTGAGTCTATGGGTCTCTGTGTGGTGAGTCTGTGGGTCTCTGTGTGGTGAGTCTATGGGTATCTATGCTGAGTCTATGGGTCTCTGTGTAGTGACATAAGAAGGGAGGGGCTGCTGGGGGCTCTGGGTTCCCAGGTGGGTCCAGACGCTAAGCCTCTGGGCGCCAGGCGTTGAGTTCCCAGGGGGTCCAGACGCTTAATCCCCTTGGCGCCGCCAAAGGGGGGGGCTGTGTGTGCTCTGTGGGATATCTGGGGGCGCACACGGCCCCACCCCTCGTTGTACCAGGCATAAAAGGAGAGCTCCCTGGACGATCGGGGCCCAGTTGTAACTCAAGACCCAAGACCCACGACCAGCCATCTGAAGACCCGGGGATGCTGTGAGAGCCAGCGCTGGGACTCTGGAACTCCCGACTCTACGACCTTGTGAGGGCGAGTTCCGGAGCGTAGCCAGAGTAGAGTATCTAGGCTGTGTAGCTAGGCTGTGTACCTAGGCTGTAACAGAGTATCAGGACTGTTGGACTGTTGGACTGTTGGACTGTTGGAGTGTTGTATTGTAATAAAGAAGTTACCTCTACAAGTGTCTCCGGAACCTGTTACATTTGGCGTCAGAAGTGGCAATGGAGACAAGAAGTAAGCCACGTACCTTCAGTCCTGACGGCGATGTTGAGGAGCAAGCGGCGACGGGGCAGCCAACTCGGGCCGACAGCGACGCTGCACCGCCGGCTCAGCAGTCGTCCACCATACCTGCCGATCTTCCTCCAGCGTCGGGAGCAGCAATGGAGGAAACGCTGCTTCGCCTCACCGAGCTGCTCCACGCCACCGTCTCCATCCTGGACGACATGCGTCGCTCACAGGCGGAGACAGCAGGGAGAGAGGAGGCGCAGCGGCCGCACCATCCCGCCGGCTCCCACACAAAGATGGCGGCCGTTCCCGCCGCAAATACATCCGGGTGTGTCGTCACTTCTGCGGGGGGAGCAGTGGCCGCTGGGAGCGACGTCACTTCCGGGCCCAGCGTGGGCCAACCCGATGACGCCGCGTCATCAGCGCTGCGTCCCTCACCGCCGGGTGACAGCGCTGCGAACGCGAAGCCAGCTTCAGCCGGGTTGCCAGGCAACGAAAGCTTGGCTCACGTCCAGCAACGCCTGCCGGCACTCAAGGCATTTTCTTCAGAGGGGGGTGAGTGGGCAGCGTTCGAACGCCGGTTCGTCTCTCTTATAGAGACGTCCGGCTGGTCGGAGTATGAAGCGCTCCAAGGCCTCCCGGCCATGCTCGACGACGACTCCCTCGCAGCACTCCTTACTGTGCCACGCGCAAAACGTGCCACGCTCACGGATGCCCTTCATCAGATGCGGCTGATTTATGGACCCCCATCCGAAGCACGTCACCGCTTCGATGCGAGGAGGAAGAAGGCCTCCGAGTCGGCGATGGGGTACCGCAGCGCGCTGCTGGCCATGGCAAAGGTTGCCTACCCTCGCATGGATGAAGACGCTGTGGAGTCACTCGTGCTGCAGAAGCTCATGAGCTTGGCCCGCCAGCTTCGAGTTGCCATGCCGACAGCCGACGACGACGACGACTTCACGTCGCTACGTGCTGCCAGGTGCATCCAAGCACACCTACATTGCGATGAGGACACGACCATCGCCGCCTGCGCAGGCCCACCTGATGCACAAGCCTATGACGTGCATTCGGGGCCTCATCAGGCCTTCGCAGCAACAGAAAATCGCGGATCGTCCAACTGGCGATCCCAGCGAGATCACCACCAGCGGGACCGGCCAACCTCGCGCCAGGACGGAGCGTCCATCGTCTGCCACAACTGTGGCCTTCGGGGCCATGTGGCGTCCGGCTGCCGGGTCCCCCGACGCCGGACTTCAGGACCTCCGGCGCCTCGGCCACCACCGTATCCTCGGCATACCCAGGCGAGTCACGACACCTCGCACTCTCGGCCCCCACTTACAACAAGCACGCACCCTCACACCACACAGGGGGGTCATGCTTCTGAGGAGGGGGATTCGGGCCCATCATTGAACAACCGGGCGCTCGGACCGGGTCAATGGTCCGAGTTGGCCCATAGGGTCGTTGCCGCTGCGGCAGGGTCCTCTGCCGTAGTGGGTTCCATCGAGGGCGTTGATGTTCGTATGTTGATCGATACGGGTGCGTCGGCGACCATCATTTCAGACATAATTTATAACATTTTGCCCGATATATGCCGTCCCTTGCAGCCAGTTGATGTGCCATGCTATGCCGCAAATGGGGGTTCGTTGGGCATCACCGGACGGATCAATGCTCAGATCCGCATTGCTGACGTCCAATTAGTTGGGCCCATTTTGGTCTCATCAACCCTCGCCGTTCCGTGCCTCCTCGGAACAGATTTCTTGGGGAAGATGCCCATTAAAATTCTCATTAACAAAGGGTGTATTGAGCTCCCCTCCGGCCGACGCATGGCCTTCCTACCCACACCCACTCGGTTGCACTCCGCATCTACGACGGTGCAGGCGTTGGCGGCGTGCACAATTCACATTCCTCCTGGCTCTCAGATGTTAGTTCCCCTCCGGTTTCGTAAACCCCTTGATTACGACGCGTTCATGGGGGGTGCTGTGATCGGGCCTTCGCGTTCAGCTGAGCGGGTGT
The DNA here is from genome assembly GCF_964198595.1 of Lampetra fluviatilis. NCBI lineage: Eukaryota > Metazoa > Chordata > Hyperoartia > Petromyzontiformes > Petromyzontidae > Lampetra > Lampetra fluviatilis. The sequence continues at coordinate 17,517 of NW_027621577.1, read as the reverse complement.
CGGACCTCGTGTGTGCACAAACGCTCGTGCGAAGCGACCACGACCCCTTTATCCAGGTCCTTAACGCGGGATTGGAAACGGCCGTTATCTGTCAGGGAATGGTGCTTGCTCACGCGACGCCAGCCCCGCCAGAAGATGTGATCGTGGGTCACGTAGGGGGCGAGTTCTCTTCCGTTGCCAAGCCAGGTCCTGACACAGGATGGCTCGACGCGCTTTGCTCCACTTCTGCCGATTTGTCACCATTACAACATGCTAAATTACGCACGCTGCTGAGCGATTTCGCCGACGTTTTCAGTCAAAGCAAATTCGACATTGGCTGCACTAAATTGCTAAGCCACCACATCGACACGGGTGATGCCGCTCCAATTCGTCAAAACCCATTCCGGTTGAGCCCGGCCGAAAAGGAACATGTACGGGTGGCCGTCAACGATATGTTGGCGGCCGATGTCATTGCGCCATCAAATAGCCCATGGGGGGCGCCGATCGTTCTTGTTAAGAAGCACGACGGGAGCCTCCGCTTTTGTGTTGACTTCAGGAAACTTAATAAGATTTCGGTGGCCGACGCCTACCCGCTTCCCAGGATGGACGAGTCGCTCGATGCCTTAGCAGGTGCGCATTACTTCTCCACCTTGGATCTCCTCTCGGGGTTTTGGCAGCTACCCCTTGATGACGCATCCAAACCAAAGACGGCCTTTCGCACGCCGCAGGGACTGTTCCAATTCAACAGACTTCCCATGGGTCTTCACTCGGCCCCGGCGACGTTCCAGCGCCTGATGGAGCTGGTCCTCGCTGGGCTCCAGTGGGATTCTTGCCTAATCTACCTCGACGATGTAATCGTGTTCAGCAAAACTTTTGATGAACACCTCACGCGATTGAAGGCAGTTTTCCTTAAAATGCGAGCGGCTAACCTCAAATTCAAACCGCAAAAATGCCACCTCATGAGGGATTCGGTTCGTTATTTGGGCCATATTGTCAGCCGCTCGGGAATTGCCACGGACCCCGAAAAGACAAATTGCGTGCGCTCATGGCCAACTCCTACCTCTGTTGGGGAGGTGCGGAGTTTTATCGGCTTCGCCTCATATTATCGACGATTTGTTGCGGGATTCGCATCTATTGCGAAGCCCCTCCACGCATTAACGGCCAAAGGGGTCAAATTCCGATGGGGAGAGTTAGAACAGGCATCATTCAATGCCGTCCGAAAAGCACTGGTCGATGCTCCTACCCTGTCTTATCCAGATTTTACCACTCCGTTCATTCTGGATACAGACGCCAGCAACACCGGAATTGGAGGGGTGCTGTCGCAAATTGTCAATGGAGTGGAGCGCGTCGTCGCCTATGGCAGCAGGGTGCTGTCGCCCGCGGAGCAACGTTACTGCGTGACGCGCCGCGAATTGCTTGCTATCGTTTTTTTCATAAAGCAGTACAGGCCATACGTGTATGGCAGGCATTTCACAGTACGCTCCGACCACGCGGCGCTACAATACGCCTTGCGAGTGGACCAACCATCTGGACAGCTCTCGCGTTGGCTCGAGATCCTCCAGGACTTTGCGTTCACTGTCATTTACCGCAAGGGGATTCAACACGGGAACGCCGACGGGTTGTCGCGACTGCCGAACAATGGGCGCTGTGCTTGTTTTTTGGGTGCGGGGCGTTGTAGGCAGCCTGACGGGGTACCGCCCCCATCCCTTGCGGCCGCGGCCGGGGATGGGGTCGGGGACCACGGGGCTCCCTCCACGCAAGTTCCGCAGGACGCATTGCTGGGCCTCGGGTTGGACGACTGGGGACGTCTTCAGATGGAAGACGTCTCCCTCCTCAAATTGAGACGCCGCGCTAGGGATGCCGAGGGTCACAGGGGGCAGGGGGGCCCCGTATCATATGTCATCCGGGAAGGCGTCCTCATGCATTGGGATGGGGGGTCCCAATCCCACACATTGGTGGTGCCCACCTCCCTGCGGGGGCGACTTGTGTGGGAAACCCACAGTCGCCTCTTGCACTTGGGTGTTCAGAAAACACTAGCTAAAATCCAATTGGAATTTTTCTGGCCGGGCATGGCAAACGATGTGGCTGACCTTGTGCAAGGTTGCACAGAATGTGCACGGCGGAAACCACCTGCTAGGCCGTCCTGCCCGCCGCTCCAATCCATTAAAGTTTCCCGGGTCAATGAGATCGTCGCATTGGATATTTTGGGTCCGTTTCCCGCTACTCCTCGGGGTAATAAGTACCTTTTGGTTGGGGTCGAATATTTTACCCGATGGGCCATGGCCTGGCCACTCCCCAACCAGTCTGCAGCAGCCATTACAGAGGCCTTTTTCCAGGGCTACGTCCTGGACAAGGGTGCTCCCGAACGCCTGCTGACCGACCAAGGGAAAAATTTCTCTTCCACCCTGTTGCGGGATGTGTGCAACCTGCTAGGGACACACAAAATTCGCACCTCGCCATATCACCCCCAGACTGACGGTATGGTCGAGCGATTACATAGGACACTTACCTCCATGCTAAGCCACCAGGTGTCTGAGTCACAGACTGATTGGGATCTCCACATACCTGGTGTCTTGGCCGCCTATAGAATGGCGCCCCATGCTGCCACGGGGTACTCGCCATTCTATCTAATGTATGGTAGGGAGGTTTGCCCCCCAATCGACGTACAATTGCACATTAAACAGCCCGCACCTAAGGCTAAGATTGCCGACCACATCCGTGCTAATGTGCGTCGTCTCGTAGATGCCCGGGAGGCTGCTCAAAATAACTCAGAAGCCCGTCAGCTTGCCAACGAGCGGTTGCGGAATCTCCGCACATCCCGCCACGTTTGGGTAGAAGGGGACCGCGCCTGGCTCCACTGCCCGCAGGTACCATTGGCTACTTCCTCAAAACTGCTTAAGCCTTGGAGAGGGCCGGTTGTTATTATTCGCGTTCTCCGCCCGCAGTGTGTCAGGATCCAGCATGGCAAGCGACGTTGGTTCGTGCACCCGTCACGTCTAAAACCTTACATTCAACCCTACACACCTCCTTCACATCTCCGGGGCCGAGAGCGCGACATGTCTGACGAGTCGCGCCGCGATGATGCTGCTCCTAACTCTCGGGCAGGTCCCGCTGCCCCGCCCTCAGGTGCCTTGGGAATGAAATCCGCCACGGCCGACCCAGCGGGAACAAGCTTGCCCGCGGGATCAGCGACCCAGGACACAAGCGCAACAGCGGGTCGTCGGTCCCCTCCTGCCTCCGTCGCGACCGATGGACCTGCCACTCGGACTCGCTCAAAACTCAAACGATTTTCATGACCCCCGCCCACGAACTCTCGTCCCAACGCGACGCCACTCACTTTTCCATCATGTATAGTGGGCGATTGGGGCGTGCGTTCATCCTGCATATATGTGTTTATACAGTGTTGTTCTGCATCGGTGACCACAGGAGGGGGAGAGGCGCTTTCTTCTCATTTTTTTTTCTTGATTTGTCACACACTCATTCTGATGGTTAACAAATAATTTCTTGTACAATTGTATTTTTTTTTGACAGCCGGGTCGGCTGGAGGCTACGTAGAGGGGGGTAATGTAGTGACATAAGAAGGGAGGGGCTGCTGGGGGCTCTGGGTTCCCAGGTGGGTCCAGACGCTAAGCCTCTGGGCGCCAGGCGTTGAGTTCCCAGGGGGTCCAGACGCTTAATCCCCTTGGCGCCGCCAAAGGGGGGGGCTGTGTGTGCTCTGTGGGATATCTGGGGGCGCACACGGCCCCACCCCTCGTTGTACCAGGCATAAAAGGAGAGCTCCCTGGACGATCGGGGCCCAGTTGTAACTCAAGACCCAAGACCCACGACCAGCCATCTGAAGACCCGGGGATGCTGTGAGAGCCAGCGCTGGGACTCTGGAACTCCCGACTCTACGACCTTGTGAGGGCGAGTTCCGGAGCGTAGCCAGAGTAGAGTATCTAGGCTGTGTAGCTAGGCTGTGTACCTAGGCTGTAACAGAGTATCAGGACTGTTGGACTGTTGGACTGTTGGACTGTTGGAGTGTTGTATTGTAATAAAGAAGTTACCTCTACAAGTGTCTCCGGAACCTGTTACATCTGTGCTGAGTCTATGGGTCTCTGTGTGGTGAGTCTGTGGGTCTCTGTGTGCTGAGTCTATGGGTCTCTGTGTGCTGAGTCTATGGGTCTCTGTGCTGAGTCTATGGGTCTCTGTGTGGTGAGTCTATGGGTCTCTGTGTGGTGAGTCTGTGGGTCTCTGTGTGGTGAGTCTATGGGTCTCTGTGTGGTGAGTCTATGGGTCTCTGTGTGGTGAGTCTGTGGGTCTCTGTGTGGTGAGTCTGTGGGTCTCTGTGTGCTGAGTCTATGGGTCTCTGTGTGGTGAGTCTATGGGTCTCTGTGTGGTGAGTCTGTGGGTCTCTGTGTGGTGAGTCTATGGGTCTCTGTGTGCTGAGTCTATGGGTCTCTGTGTGCTGAGTCTATGGGTCTCTGTGTGGTGAGTCTGTGGGTCTCTGTGTGGTGAGTCTGTGGGTCTCTGTGCTGAGTCTGTGGGTCTCTGTGTGGTGAGTCTATGGGTCTCTGTGTGCTGAGTCTATGGGTCTCTGTGTGGTGAGTCTGTGGGTATCTGTGCTGAGTCTGTGGGTCTCTGTGTGGTGAGTCTATGGGTCTCTGTGTGCTGAGTCTATGGGTCTCTGTGTGCTGAGTCTATGGGTCTCTGTGCTGAGTCTGTGGGTCTCTGTGTGGTGAGTCTATGGGTCTCTGTGTGCTGAGTCTATGGGTCTCTGTGTGCTGAGTCTATGGGTCTCTGTGTGGTGAGTCTGTGGGTCTCTGTGCTGAGTCTGTGGGTCTCTGTGTGGTGAGTCTATGGGTCTCTGTGTGCTGAGTCTATGGGTCTCTGTGCTGAGTCTATGGGTCTCTGTGTGGTGAGTCTATGGGTCTCTGTGTGCTGAGTCTATGGGTCTCTGTGTGCTGAGTCTGTGGGTCTCTGTGCTGAGTCTATGGGTCTCTGTGTGGTGAGTCTATGGGTCTCTGTGTGGTGAGTCTATGGGTCTCTGTGTGCTGAGTCTATGGGTCTCTATGTGCTGAGTCTGTGGGTCTCTGTGCTGAGTCTGTGGGTCTCTGTGTGGTGAGTCTATGGGTCTCTGTGTGCTGAGTCTGTGGGTCTCTGTGCTGAGTCTATGGGTCTCTGTGTGGTGAGTCTATGGGTCTCTGTGTGGTGAGTCTGTGGGTCTCTGTGCTGAGTCTGTGGGTCTCTGTGTGGTGAGTCTATGGGTCTCTGTGTGCTGAGTCTGTGGGTCTCTGTGCTGAGTCCATGGGTCTCTGTGTGATGAGTCTATGGGTCTCTGTGTGCTGAGTCTATGGGTCTCTGTGCTGAGTCTATGGGTCTCTGTGTGCTGAGTCTATGGGTCTCTGTGTGCTGAGTCTGTGGGTCTCTGTGTGGTGAGTCTATGGGTCTCTGTGTGGTGAGTCTATGGGTCTCTGTGTGCTGAGTCTATGGGTCTCTGTGTGGTGAGTCTGTGGGTCTCTGTGTGATGAGTCTATGGGTCTCTGTGTGGTGAGTCTGTGGCTCTCTGTGTGCTGAGTCTATGGGTCTCTGTGTGGTGAGTCTGTGGGTCTCTGTGTGATGAGTCTATGGGTCTCTGTGTGCTGAGTCTGTGGGTCTCTGTGTGATGAGTCTATGGGTCTCTGTGTGGTGAGTCTGTGGGTCTCTGTGTGGTGAGTCTATGGGTCTCTGTGTGCTGAGTCTGTGGGTCTCTGTGTGGTGAGTCTGTGGGTCTCTGTGTGGTGAGTCTATGGGTCTCTGTGTGCTGAGTCTGTGGGTCTCTGTGTGCTGAGTCTGTGGGTCTCTGTGTGGTGAGTCTGTGGGTCTCTGTGTGGTGAGTCTGTGGGTCTCTGTGTGCTGAGTCTGTGGGTCTCTGTGTGCTGAGTCTGTGGGTCTCTGTGTGGTGAGTCTGTGGGTCTCTGTGTGGTGAGTCTGTGGGTCTCTGTGTGCTGAGTCTGTGGGTCTCTGTGTGGTGAGTCTGTGGGTCTCTGTGTGGTGAGTCTGTGGGTCTCTGTGTGGTGAGTCTGTGGGTCTCTGTGTGCTGAGTCTGTGGGTCTCTGTGTGGTGAGTCTGTGGGTCTCTGTGTGCTGAGTCTGTGGGTCTCTGTGTGGTGAGTCTGTGGGTCTCTGTGTGGTGAGTCTGTGGGTCTCTGTGTGCTGAGTCTGTGGGTCTCTGTGTGGTGAGTCTATGGGTCTCTGTGTAGTGAGTCTGTGGGTCTCTGTGTGGTGAGTCTGTGGGTCTCTGTGTGCTGAGTCTGTGGGTCTCTGTGTGGTGAGTATGTGGGTCTCTGTGTGCTGAGTCTGTGGGTCTCTGTGTGGTGAGTCTGTGGGTCTCTGTGTGCTGAGTCTGTGGGTCTCTGTGTGGTGAGTCTGTGGGTCTCTGTGTGCTGAGTCTGTGGGTCTCTGTGTGCTGAGTCTGTGGGTCTCTGTGTGGTGAGTCTGTGGGTCTCTGTGTGCTGAGTCTGTGGGTCTCTGTGTGGTGAGTCTGTGGGTCTCTGTGTGCTGAGTCTATGGGTGTCTGTGTGCTGAGTCTATGGGTCTCTGTGTGCTGAGTCTGTGGGTCTCTGTGTGCTGAGTCTGTGGGTCTCTGTGCTGAGTCTATGGGTCTCTGTGTGGTGAGTCTGTGGGTCTCTGTGCTGAGTCTATGGGTCTCTGTGTGCTGAGTCTGTGGGTCTCTGTGTGCTGAGTCTGTGGGTCTCTGTGCTGAGTCTATGGGTCTCTGTGTGCTGAGTCTGTGGGTCTCTGTGTGCTGAGTCTATGGGTCTCTGTGTGCTGAGTCTATGGGTCTCTGTGTGCTGAGTCTGTGGGTCTCTGTGCTGAGTCTATGGGTCTCTGTGTGCTGAGTCTGTGGGTCTCTGTGCTGAGTCTATGGGTCTCTGTGTGCTGAGTCTATGGGTCTCTGTGTGCTGAGTCTGTGGGTCTCTGTGTGCTGAGTCTATGGGTCTCTGTGTGCTGAGTCTATGGGTCTCTGTGTGCTGAGTCTATGGGTCTCTGTGTGCTGAGTCTATGGGTCTCTGTGTGCTGAGTCTATGGGTCTCTGTGTGCTGAGTCTATGGGTCTCTGTGTGCTGAGTCTATGGGTCTCTGTGTGCTGAGTCTATGGGTCTCTGTGTGCTGAGTCTGTGGGTCTCGGTGTGCTGAGTCTATGGGTCTCTGTGTGCTGAGTCTATGGGTCTCTGTGTGCTGAGTCTATGGGTCTCTGTGTGCTGAGTCTATGGGTCTCTGTGTGCTGAGTCTATGGGTCTCTGTGTGCTGAGTCTATGGGTCTCTGTGTGCTGAGTCTATGGGTCTCTGTGTGCTGAGTCTATGGGTCTCTGTGTGCTGAGTCTATGGGTCTCGGTGTGCTGAGTCTATGGGTCTCTGTGTGCTGAGTCTATGGGTCTCTGTGTGCTGAGTCTATGGGTCTCTGTGTGCTGAGTCTATGGGTCTCTGTGTGCTGAGTCTATGGGTCTCTGTGTGCTGAGTCTATGGGTCTCGGTGTGCTGAGTCTATGGGTCTCTGTGTGCTGAGTCTATGGGTCTCTGTGTGCTGAGTCTATGGGTCTCTGTGTGCTGAGTCTATGGGTCTCTGTGTGCTGAGTCTATGGGTCTCTGTGTGCTGAGTCTATGGGTCTCTGTGTGCTGAGTCTATGGGTCTCTGTGTGCTGAGTCTATGGGTCTCGGTGTGCTGAGTCTATGGGTCTCTGTGTGCTGAGTCTATGGGTCTCTGTGTGCTGAGTCTATGGGTCTCTGTGTGCTGAGTCTATGGGTCTCTGTGTGCTGAGTCTATGGGTCTCTGTGTGCTGAGTCTATGGGTCTCTGTGTGCTGAGTCTGTGGGTCTCTGTGCTGAGTCTATGGGTCTCTGTGTGCTGAGTCTATGGGTCTCGGTGTGCTGAGTCTATGGGTCTCTGTGTGCTGAGTCTATGGGTCTCTGTGTGCTGAGTCTGTGGGTCTCTGTGCTGAGTCTATGGGTCTCTGTGTGCTGAGTCTGTGGGTCTCTGTGTGGTGAGTCTGTGGGTCTCTGTGTGCTGAGTCTGTGGGTCTCTGTGTGCTGAGTCTGTGGGTCTCTGTGTGCTGAGTCTATGGGTCTCTGTGTGCTGAGTCTGTGGGTCTCTGTGTGGTGAGTCTGTGGGTCTCGGTGTGCTGAGTCTGTGGGTCTCTGTGTGCTGAGTCTATGGGTCTCTGTGTGCTGAGTCTATGGGTCTCTGTGTGCTGAGTCTATGGGTCTCTGTGTGCTGAGTCTGTGGGTCTCTGTGTGGTGAGTCTATGGGTCTCTGTGTGCTGAGTCTATGGGTCTCTGTGTGCTGAGTCTATGGGTCTCTGTGCTGAGTCTGTGGGTCTCTGTGTGTTGAGTCTATGGGTCTCTGTGCTGAGTCTGTGGGTCTCTGTGTGCTGAGTCTATGGGTCTCTGTGTGCTGAGTCTATGGGTCTCTGTGCTGAGTCTGTGGGTCTCGGTGTGGTGAGTCTATGGGTCTCTGTGCTGAGTCTATGGGTCTCTGTGCTGAGTCTGTGGGTCTCTGTGTGCTGAGTCTATGGGTCTCTGTGCTGAGTCTATGGGTCTCTGTGTGGTGAGTCTGTGGGTCTCTGTGTGGTGAGTCTATGGGTCTCTGTGCTGAGTCTGTGGGTCTCGGTGTGCTGAGTCTGTGGGTCTCTGTGTGCTGAGTCTATGGGTCTCTGTGTGCTGAGTCTATGGGTCTCTGTGTGCTGAGTCTATGGGTCTCTGTGCTGAGTCTATGGGTCTCTGTGTGCTGAGTCTATGGGTCTCTGTGCTGAGTCTGTGGGTCTCGGTGTGCTGAGTCTGTGGGTCTCTGTGTGCTGAGTCTATGGGTCTCTGTGCTGAGTCTATGGGTCTCTGTGCTGAGTCTGTGGGTCTCTGTGTGCTGAGTCTATGGGTCTCTGTGTGCTGAGTCTATGGGTCTCTGTGCTGAGTCTATGGGTCTCTGTGTGCTGAGTCTATGGGTCTCTGTGTGCTGAGTCTATGGGTCTCTGTGTGCTGAGTCTATGGGTCTCTGTGTGCTGAGTCTATGGGTCTCTGTGTGCTGAGTCTGTGGGTCTCTGTGTGGTGAGTCTATGGGTCTCTGTGTGGTGAGTCGGTGGGTCTCTGTGTGGTGAGTCTATGGGTCTCTGTGTGCTGAGTCTGTGGGTCTCTGTGTGCTGAGTCTATGGGTCTCTGTGTGGTGAGTCGGTGGGTCTCTGTGTGGTGAGTCTATGGGTATCTATGGTGAGTCTGTGGGTCTCTGTGTGGTGAGTCGGTGGGTCTCTGTGTGCTGAGTCTATGGGTCTCTGTGTGCTGAGTCTATGGGTCTCTGTGCTGAGTCTATGGGTCTCTGTGTGCTGAGTCTATGGGTCTCTGTGCTGAGTCTATGGGTCTCTGTGTGGTGAGTCTATGGGTCTCTGTGTGCTGAGTTTATGGGTCTCTGTGCTGAGTCTATGGGTCTCTGTGCTGAGTCTATGGGTCTCTGTGTGCTGAGTTTATGGGTGTCTATGGTGAGTCTGTGGGTCTCTCATCACAATCACCCACCATGTTTTATCCACTGCTGGCTTCAAACATTCTTCCCCCTTAACAATCCTATTGGACACGTAGCTACCACGTGACAGATGTCACGCCCCCCTAGGTAACATGGCTGCCAGCCAGTATCCCTGCTTCCCTTAGCAACATGGCCGCCGCGACGAGTGACGTAATTGAACACGCGATTATTTTTCGATTTAAAGCTTTCGTGACTGCAGGGATTCATCTTCTTTGTTCTTTCGGTGAAGTCGCGTAGAAGGGAAATAATGAAATATTTAATAATGTAGTATTTTTATTTACTTTATTATTTCCCTTCTACGCGACTTTACCGAAAGAACCAAGAAGACGCGATTATTTATTCATTGAATCCCCTGGTAAGATGGCCGCCATCGCGGATGACATCGCCGTGAACGTGACTCATCGCGCGCATGCGCAGCGGTGTCGATTTAACCCCCGCCCCCTTTTCTTCCCCCACCAAGATGTCCGCCGTTTGCCTTGGTCGCGTAAACAAACGAAAAAAACCTCAACAAAATGTCCGTCGTTTACTCATTCGCGTAAACACAGAAAACTCACCAAGATCTACACTATGGGAACCTCATTTGCCAGTAAAAATATGATAATTGGTTCTTTACCCTTCTATCTGGCAACAAAACTGACACCTTTTTACAAGGAGTCATGTTTGCATAGACCGCAATACCTGCAGTCATAAATACAAACAAAAGAACATGACTCTGATAATGTGCACTGTCCTTGAAGCTGTCTCGGGTGTGGACCAATCAACTTCAAGGACAGTGCACATTATCAGAGTTATGTTATTTTGTTTGTATTATGACTGCAGGTATTGCGGTCTATTCAAACATGACTCCTTGTAAAAAGGTGTCAGTTTTGTTGCCAGATAGAAGGGTAAAGAACCAATTATCACTCACCAAGATGTCCGCCGTTTATCTCGGTCGCGTGAACAAAAAACCCTCACCAAGATGTCCGCCGTTTACCTGGGTCGCGCAATCGAACTTTACCAAAATGTCCGCCGTTTACTCAATCGCGTAAACACAGAAACCTCACCAAGATGTCCGCCATTTACTCGGTCGCGTAAACAAACGTAAAATAAACTCACCAAGATGTCCGCCGCTTACCTCGCTCGCGTAAACAACAAAACCCTCACCAAGATGTCCGCCGTTTACCTCGGTCGCGTAAACAACAAAACCCTCACCAAGATGTCCGCCGTTTACCTCGGTCGCGTAACGGAAGCGTCACCGCGCGTGCTTCCGGGCAAAGCCGTTCGACTGCGCGCGTGGTGAGTGACGAGCCGCTCGCTGTGCCAGGCTGGGTGCACTTCGCGGGCACGTGACTCCGACCCCATAAGGTACCCTTAGTCCCTCCCCTATAGAGACCCCATAGGCACCCTATAGCCTCCCCTATAGAGGCCTCAGAGGTACCCTTAGTCCCTCCCCTATAGAGACCCCATAGACAACCCTATAGACTCCCACCCCCTATAGAGACCCCATAGACTCCCCTATAGCCTCCCCTATAGAGACCCCTATAGCCTCCACCTATAGAGACATCAGAGGTACCCTATAGACTCCCCTATAGACCCCAGGAGGTACCCTGAGACCCCCTATAGAGACCCCATAGACTCCCCTATAGACTCCTCTATAGCCTCCCCTATAGAGACCCCATAGACTCCCCTATAGCCTCCCACCCCCTATAGAGACCCCATAGACTCCCCTATAGCATCCCCTATAGAGACCCCTATAGCCTCCCCTATAGAGACCCCATAGACAACCCTATAGACTCCCACCCCATATAGAGACCCCATAGACTCCCCGAAAGACTCCCACCCTATAGAGACCCCATAGACAACGCTATAAAGACCCCATAGGTCCCCTATAGACTCCCCATAGACTCCCCTATAGAGACCTCAAAGGTACCCTTAGTCCCTCCCCTATAGAGACCCCATAGACAACCCTATAGACTCCCACCCCCTATAGAGACCCCATAGACTCCCCTATAGAGACCCCATAGAGACCCCCACCCCCTATAGAGACCCCATAGACACCCCTATAGACTCCCACCCCCTATAGAGACCCCATAGACTCCCCTATAGAGACCCCATAGAGACCCCCACCCCCTATAGAGACCCCATAGACAACCCTATAGACTCCCACCCCCTATAGAGACCCCATAGACTCCCCTATAGAGACCTCAGAGGTACACTATAGACTCCCCTATAGACTCCCCTATAGACTCCCCTATATACAACCCTATAGACAACCCTACAGACTCCCCTATAGAGACCCCACAGATACCCTTAGACTCCCACCCTATAGAGACCCCATAGACTCCCCTATAGACCCAATATATACCCTTAGACCCTCCCCTATAGAGACCCCATAGACAACCCTACAGACTCCCCTATAGACAACCCTATAGACAACCCTATAGACAACCCATAGGGACCCCATAGACTCCCCTATAGACCATCACCCCCTATAGAGACCCCATAGACTCCCCTATAGAGACCCCATAGACTCCCCTATAGACTCCCACCCCCTATATAGACCCCATAGACTCCACTATAGATCCCCACCCCCTATAGAGACCCCATAGCCTCCCCTATAGAGACCCCATAGACTCCCCTATAGAGACCTCAGAGGTACACTATAGACTCCCCTATATACAACCCTATAGACAACCCTACAGACTCCCCTATAGAGACCCCACAGATACCCTTAGACTCCCACCCTATAGAGACCCCATAGACTCCCCTATAGACCCAATATATACCCTTAGACCCTCCCCTATAGAGACCCCATAGACAACCCTACAGACTCCCCTATAGACAACCCTATAGACAACCCTATAGACAACCCATAGGGACCCCATAGACTCCCCTATAGACCATCACCCCCTATAGAGACCCCATAGACTCCCCTATAGAGACCCCATAGACTCCCCTATAGACTCCCACCCCCTATATAGACCCCATAGACTCCACTATAGATCCCCACCCCCTATAGAGACCCCATAGACTCCCCTATAGACTCCCACCCCCTATATAGACCCCATAGACAACCCCATAGACTCCCCTATAGACTCCCACCCCCTATAGAGACCCCATAGACTCCCCTATAGAGACCCCATAGACTCCCCTATAGAGACCCCATAGACTCCCCTATAGAGACCCCATAGACTCCCCTATAGAGACCCCATAGACTCCCCTATAGAGACCCCATAGACTCCCCTATAGACTCCCACCCCCTATATAGACCCCATAGACAACCCCATAGACTCCCCTATAGACTCCCACCCCCTATAGAGACCCCATAGACTCCCCTATAGAGACCCCATAGACTCCCCTATAGAGACCCCATAGACTCCCCTATAGAGACCCCATAGACTCCCCTATAGACTCCCACCCCCTATATAGACCCCATAGACAACCCCATAGACTCCCCTATAGACTCCCACCCCCTATAGAGACCCCATAGACTCCCCTATAGAGACCCCATAGACTCCCCTATAGAGACCCCATAGACTCCCCTATAGAGACCCCATAGACTCCCCTATAGAGACCCCATAGACTCCCCTATAGAGACCCCATAGACTCCCCTATAGAGACCCCATAGACTCCCCTATAGAGACCCCATAGACTCCCCTATAGAGACCCCATAGACTCCCCTATAGAGACCTCAGAGGTACACTATAGACTCCCCTATAGCCTCCCCTATAGATACCCCATAGACTCCCCTAAAGACTCCCACCCTATAGATACCCCATAGACTCCCCTAAAGACTCCCACCCTATAGAGACCCCATAGACTCCCCTATAGCCTCCCCTATAGATACCCCATAGACTCCCCTATAGACTCCCACCCTATAGAGACCCGATAGACTCCCCTATAGATACCCCATAGACTCCCCTAAAGACTCCCACCCTATAGAGACCCCATAGACTCCCCTATAGCCTCCCCTATAGATACCCCATAGACTCCCCTATAGACTCCCACCCTATAGAGACCCCATAGACTCCCCTATAGACAACCCTATAGAGACCTCAGAGGTACCCTATAGACTCCCCTATAGACCCCCATAGATACCCTTAGACCCCCACCCTATAGAGACCCCCATAGGTACCCTATAGCCTCCCCTATAGAAACCCCATAGGCACCCTATAGAGTCCCCTATAGAGACCCCAGAGGGTACCCTTAGACTCCCACCCCCTATAGAGACCCCCATAGACAACCCCCCCACCCTCTCCCACCTCCGCTCACAGCATCCCCCATCCCCCATCCCCCCTCCCCCTACCCCCCTCCCCTACCCCCCCATCCCCCCTCCCCCCCAACCCCCTACCCCCCCATCCCCCCCTCCCCTACCCCCTCCCTTACCCCCCATCCCCCCTCCCCTACCCTCCCATCCCCCTCCCCCCCAACCCCCTCCCCCCAACCCCCCTCCCCCCCATCCCCCCCTCCCCTACCCCCCCCATCCCCTCCCCCCCAACCCCCTCCCCCCCAACCCCCTCCCCCCAACCCCCCTCCCCCCCATCCCCCCTCCCCTACCCCCCCATCCCCCTCCCCCCCCAACCCCCCCTCCCCCCCATCCCCCTACCCCCCCTCCCCTCCCCCCCAGCGTGACGTCATGAAGACCCCCCCCACCCCCACGTGGTGCTGGAGCCCCGTGGCGCGTGACTACGACCCCCCCCCTCACTCTCCCCACCCCCCCCTCCCCTCCCCCCCAGCGTGACGTCATGAAGACCCCCTCCCCCTCCCCCCCAGCGTGACGTCATGACGACCCCCCCTCCCCCCCCCAGCGTGACGTCATGACGACCCCCCTCCCCCCCCAGCGTGACGTCATGAAGACCCCCCTCCCCCCCCAGCGTGACGTCATGAAGACCCCCCTCCCCCCACAGCGTGACGTCATGAAGACCCCCCCTCCCCCCCACAGCGTGACGTCATGAAGACCCCCCCCACGTGGTGCTGGAGCCCCGTGGCGCGTGACTACGACCCGCTCCGTGCGGGCAGCATCGATGGCACGGACCTGGAGCCGCACGAACCGCGCCGTGCGCAGAGCCCTGCGCTGGGCTAGGCGCTACCGCCCTGGGCCCCTCTACAAGGGGGGGCGGGGAGGCGGGGGGAGGGGGGGAGGGGTGGGACCACCCGGCGCAGCTTGATGGTGGCGAGGGCTGGGACCGCGGACGGGCGAAGGGGACTTGGGGGAGACGTTCAGGAGGTTCGGGGTGGTGAGCAGGGTGCAGCTGGTGAGTGTGGGGGTGGGGGGTGGGTGGGTGGGTGGGGGGGTGGGTGGGTGGGTGGGTGAGTGGGTGGGTGGGTGAGTGGGTGGGTGGGTGAGTGGGTGGGGGGGTGGGTGGGTGGGTGGGTGAGTGGGTGGATGGTGAGTGGGTGGGTGAGTGGGTGGGTGGGTGGGTGAGTGGGTGGGTGGGTGGGTGAGTGAGTGAGTGGGTGGGTGGGTGGGGGGGTGGGTGGGTGGGTGAGTGGGTGGGTGGGTGGGTGAGTGGGTGGGTGGGTGGGTGAGTGGGTGGGTGGGTGAGTGAGTGGGTGGGTGGGTGAGTGGGTGGGTGGGTGAGTGGGTGGGTGGGTGGGTGAGTGGGTGGGTGGGTGGGGGGGTGGGTGAGTGGGTGGGTGAGTGGGTGGGTCGGTGAGTGAGTGGGTGGGTGGGTGAGTGGGTGGGTGAGTGAGTGAGTGGGTGGGTGGGTGGGTGAGTGGGTGAGGTGGGTGGGTGGGTGGGTGAATGGGTGGATGGGTGAGTGGGTGGATGGGTGAGTGGGTGGGTGGGTGGGTGAGTGGGTGAGTGGGTGGGTGAGTGAGTGGGTGAGTGGGTGAGTGAGTGGATGGGTGAGTGAGTGGGTGGGTGGATGGGTGAGTGGGTGGATGGTGTGAGTGGGTGGGTGGATGGGTGAGTGGGTGAGTGGGTGGGTGAGTGGGTGAGTGAGTGAGCGAGTGGGTGAGCGGTGGGTGGGTGGGTGAGCGGGTGGGTGGGTGGGTGAGTGAGTGGATGGGTGAGTGAGTGGGTGGGTGGGTGAGTGGGTGAGTGAGTGAGCGAGTGGGTGAGTGGGTGAGTGGGTGGGTGAGTGAGTGGGTGAGTGGGTGAGTGAGTGGATGGGTGAGTGAGTGGGTGGGTGGATGGGTGAGTGGGTGGATGGGTGAGTGGGTGGGTGGGTGGGTGAGCGGGTGGGTGGGGTGGGCGGGCGGGCGGGTGGGTGAGCGGGTGGGTGGGTGGGCGGGCGGGCGGGTGGGTGGGTGAGCGGGTGAGCGTGGTGGTGAGCGTGCGGGTGAGCGGGTGGGTGAGCGGGTGAGCGTGCGGGTGAGCGGGTGGGTGAGCGTGGTGGTGAGCGTGGTGAGTGTGGTGGTGGTGAGCGTGGTGAGCGTGGTGGTGGTGAGCGTGGTGGTGGTGAGCGTGGTGGTGGTGAGCGTGGTGGTGGTGAGCGTGGTGGTGGTGAGCGTGGTGGTGGTGAGCGTGGTGGTGGTGAGCGTGGTGGTGGTGAGCGTGGTGGTGAGCGTGGTGGTGGTGAGCGTGGTGGTGGTGAGCGTGGTGGTGTTGAGCGTGGTGGTGGTGAGCGTGGTGGTGGTGAGCGTGGTGGTGGTGAGCGTGGTGGTGGTGAGCGTGGTGGTGAGCGTGGTGAGCGTGGTGAGCGTTGTGGTGGTGAGCGTGGTGGTGGTGAGCGTGGTGGTGGTGAGCGTGGTGGTGGTGAGCGTGGTGATGAGCGTGGTGGTGAGCGTGGTGATGGTGAGCGTGGTGGTGAGCGTGGTGATGGTGAGCGTGGTGAGTGTGGTGGTGGTGAGTGTGCAGGTGAGGGACCTGGTGACGGGGACTTCACGCCGCTACGTGATGGTGGTGAGCGTGGTGAGCGTGGTGGTGGTGAGCGTGGTGAGCGTGGTGGTGGTGAGCGTGGTGGTGAGCGTGGTGAGTGTGGTGGTGAGCGTGGTGAGCGTGGTGGTGGTGAGCGTGGTGAGCGTGGTGGTGGTGAGCGTGGTGAGCGTGGTGGTGGTGAGCGTGGTGAGCGTGGTGGTGGTGAGCGTGGTGAGCGTGGTGGTGGTGAGCGTGGTGGTGAGCGTGGTGGTGGTGGTGAGCGTGCAGGTGAGGGACCTGGTGACGGGGACTTCACGCCGTTACGCCTTCGTGGAGTTTGGGGGGACGAGCGCACCGCGGACAGAGCCTGGAGCGAGGGCGGTCACATGACCATCGACCAGCACGAGGTCAGGGGTCACGGTGTGGGGGTCAAACGCACCCCTCCCTCTCCCCCCCTCTAACTCTCACCCCCTCTCTCCCTCCGTCTCCTCTCAAGTCCCCCTCTCAAGTCCCCCTCTCAAGTCCCCCCTCTCAAGTCCCCCTCTCAAGTCCCCCTCTCAAGTCCCCCTCTCAAGTCCCCCTCTCAAGTCCCCCTCTCAAGTCCCCCTCTCAAGTCCCCCTCTCAAGTCCCCCTCTCAAGTCCCCCTCTCAAGTCCCCCTCTCAAGTCCCCCTCTCAAGTCCCCCTCTCAAGTCCCCCTCTCAAGTCCCCCTCTCAAGTCCCCTCTCAAGTCCCCCTCTCAGTCCCCCTCTCAAGTCCCCCTCTCAAGTCCCCTCTCAAGTCCCCTCTCAAGTCCCCCTCTCAAGTCCCCCTCTCAAGTCCCCCTCTCAAGTCCCCCTCTCAAGTCCCCCTCTCAAGTCCCCCTCTCAAGTCCCCCTCTCAAGTCCCCCTCTCAAGTCCCCCTCTCAAGTCCCCCTCTCAAGTCCCCCTCTCAAGTCCCCCTCTCAAGTCCCCCTCTCAAGTCCCCCTCTCAAGTCCCCCTCTCAAGTCCCCCTCTCAAGTCCCCCTCTCAAGTCCCCCTCTCAAGTCCCCCTCTCAAGTCCCCCTCTCAAGTCCCCCTCTCAAGTCCCCCTCTCAAGTCCCCCTCTCAAGTCCCCCTCTCAAGTCCCCTCTCAAGTCCCCCTCTCAAGTCCCCCTCTCAAGTCCCCCTCTCAAGTCCCCTCTCAAGTCCCCCTCTCAAGTCCCCCTCTCAAGTCCCCCTCTCAAGTCCCCCTCTCAAGTCCCCCTCTCAAG
>NW_027621576.1:0-19201 GCF_964198595.1 Lampetra fluviatilis | reverse complement strand
AGAGGACGACTGAGAGAAAGGACGACTGAGAAAGAGGTCGACTCAGAGAGCGAGGGGTGGGGACGACGACGACGACTCAGAGTTGCCAGGAGGATCAACCACAGAGCAGCGGCAAGGCAGCAGCAGCAGCAGCTACGCGGGGTGATGATGAGCCAGTTCCAAATTCCTACCCCCCCCACCACCACCCCCAAGCTCTGCGGTCCTCTACATATGTACGATGTTTTCGGGTCAAATTAACGAGGCAGGAAAGTGGAGCACGTGGAGGAAGCCCACGCGTGCCAAAGGAGGCAGAGACTCCTCAATCCCCTCCCCCCGCACAGACCCGGCGAGGTGGAATCCACACATCCCATGCACGGCATTCTCAGCGCAAACCGCGGCTTGCTTGGAGTGCCCTTGCCCATGACATTTGGCGACTCGAGGGGGCCCGTCTGTTTTAACAAGCGCGGCACTGCTGATGACACCCAGAATGTCGAAAACCGGTTTCGCAGATTTGCTTACTTAAGCAAATGCTGCGCGACATTTCCGCGGCTGTTGCAGTCAAAAGTGCATTCTGCAACGCGTCACTTGCATAGGTGTATGGGTGCTCGCAAACAGCACTTGCCCTAACAGTCTGTTGAAGGCTATAAGGGGAATCTTTGTCTTTGGTGGTGCTGGCTACCCCACCCCCTCGTGTGCCGCGCCGGCCTTCATAGGTGTCTCGCGAACAGCACTTGCCCCAGGAGTCTGTTAAGGCTATAGGAGGGGGGGGGGAATCTTTGTCTTTGTGTGTATGCATGCGAGTGTGTGGGCGTACGTGTGTTGTGCTTACGTGTAAGTGTGTGTGTGTGTGTTAGTGGGGAGCGGTGGCGTAGTGATTAGCGCATTGCTCGATGAACCCAGCGACCCGAGTTGGATTCCCGCGCACGGTCAACATCGGTGTTGGCGAATATGTGAACCCGTCCTGGGCCTCCCCGAGGTAGACTCGGCAATAAATGAGTGCCTGGTGAGGTGTGTGAACATCAGCACTGGGGAGACAAAGGTGACCGGGCGTGGTGCTGGCCACCCATCTCCCTACCTTCATAGGTGCTACTTGCTCACAGCACTTGCCCCCCAAACCGTTTATAAAAAAGGCAATGTTGGGGGATATTTACCTTGTGTGTGTGTGTCATCATGTGTTTGCTATGCATGTGTCACTTGTCACCCTGGACACCCTAGCAAACGGGATGTTCCATCGCAAGGGATTATCCTTGGGGGGGGGGGAATATATTAATAAAATATAGATATACTGTACTGCAGTATTGTACACAACTCGCTCCGGAAAGTCAATGGATTTGACGGGCGGTTCTGTGAAAAACCGGGACGGGTGGTAACCCCCCCCCTTTGCCCCCGTGACCGCATCCCCATCTCCACAGGCGGCCCGAGAGAACTCACTCGCCGCGGTTCGACTTCAGCGGCCGCCCTGGTAAATAATGCTGTGTGCGTATGACCACAACACTGCTACTCCTGCTGATACTGCTAACTCCTACTGTTACTGCTGGGGCTACTGCTGCTGCTACTGCTGCTGCTGCTACTTCTGCTCCTTCTGCTACTGCTGCTGTAAAAGTTCGATTCCAGGCCACAGCTAATGTCAGTGGTGACTGTTCGAACCGCGGGGGTGAGGGAGGAAATGAGGAAGGGGGTAGGGAGTGGGGTAGAGAGGGAAGGGGGATTAAGGAGGAGGTGGGGGGAGTAGGAAGGAGTGGGGTGAGGCGGGTGGCTGGAGCTGGGGTGAGTTAAGGTGAGAAGTGAGAGATTGAGTCGGGAACGGGGTGTGGGCGAGGCGTGCTGGTGGTGAGTGTGTGCTGTGGAGAGGGTGAGTGTGAGGAATGTGGGAGAGGGAGGGAGATCTGTAGGAGGTGAGAGAGTGTGGGTGAGTGTTGGCACGGTGAGTGAGAGTGTGGGTGAGTGACAGTGTGTGTGAGTGTGGGTGAGTGCGGGTGAGTGTGGGTGAGTGTTGGCAGGGTGAGTGAGAGTGTGGGTGAGTGTTGGCACGGTGAGTGACAGTGTGCGTGAGTGTGGGTGAGTTTTGGCAGGGTGAGTGAGAGTGTGGGTGAGTGACAGTGTGTGTGAGTGTGGGTGAGTGTTGGCAGGGTGAGTGAGTGTGTGGGTGAGTGTGGGAGGGCGAGTGGTGGCAGGGTGAGTGTGGGGTGAGTGTGGGAGGGTGAGTGAGAGTGTGGGTGAGTGTTGGCAGGGGTCATTGGGGGGAATCAGAGGTCAACGTCACTCTAATTAGACATTCCACGTGTGTGCGTTGGTCTGACTTCCCACATTGTTAAGGCGTTTTGCTCACCCACACAAAGACGCGGGTCCCCCGTGTCGCCTACACAGGCTGTCGGGGCAAGTGCTGTTTGCGAGCACCTATTAAGGCGAGCACGGCACACGAGGTGCTGCCATTATCACGCCTGGGCCGCCTTTGTCTCCCCACTAAACCAACATGCCTATTCCTCTGCCTCGATATAACCAAGTGCACGGCGCGGTGTGTAAATGTCGATCAGGCGGCCGGGCGTGCGGCTGGCCACACCACCCACCCCCTTCTCGTATGTCGTCCCGGCCTTCATAGGTGCGCGCTCACAGCACTTGCCCAAATAATCTGGCAAAGGCTACACGGGGGATCTTTGTCTGTGTACCTAGCACACAGTCTCACACACACGCGCGCGTGCTCGGCTAGGGGTGGATATTCCTTCCCACACCCAGCCGTACACGACGGGTATCATCTTAAAGGTCAGAGATGCACTTATAACTCACGCGACCGGAGGCTACACACCTCGCCCTATGAGCCATGTCAATCTGACGTCACACACACGCGCGCGCGCACACACAGAGGAGCTCCGTGCTATGAATAAGGGCTATTGCCCGAAACGTTGCGTTTTTATACATAATCTCTATTCTGAACCGGCTTCAGGATCTCGCTCTCAAGCGAAGATCATCACCACACACATTCAAGATTACAGGGACTCTTCTACTTACGAACATTCGACTTACGAACTTTCAGAGATACGAACAAAACCTGTCCGTATGTCCAGTTGCCTGTTCGGACCGAGAGTCGTAAGTTCAACCGCCGCGCAATAGATAATGATGGTGGCGGCATCTACATCTGCAGAACGTGAATAACCAGTGGCATCTACATCTCCAGGAGATGATACACGTTGTAAAGCCATTCCCCGTGTTTAGTGTACACGCAGTACAACACGTTTGGAATCGACAGGAGTAAAGTTGGACTTACAAATCGACTTACGAACAGAATCTGGAACCTCCCTTGTTCGAGTGTTAACACTGTGGTGGTGTGCGTGGTGTAGCGGCCACTAGCGGCTGCAGGAGTAACGATAATTCCGGCGATCGATTGTGTGGGGGGGGGGGGTTGGTGGATTGGCTCGCGAAGCCCGCTACGGTGTTGGGTAAGTAGCTGCAGATGCAGCAGGCAGACCACGCACAGCTATCTCGAGGCAGCTATCTCGAGGAGAGAGCCACGCGGCAAACCAGAGTGATTCCTGAGCCAGTCGTGGGAATTCCACATTACCATGGCGGGAGACGAGTCCACACAACAATAACAACAACCCCACTGTTGATCGTGCACGCAAAGTTGTACTCGGTTTTATCGACCATCCCCCCCCGCCCCCCCCGGAGGAAGAGATGGTGAAGATGATGATGGGCTGAATCAACCCAAGCAGTCTACAGTTGAACTCTACAGGAACACTGCGTCATCCAATGCGGGTGTGGGTTAATCATTAACATCTGCAATATTTGTCAATAATCGTCACGGCCGCGTTTGCCATCCCCAGTGCTGGTGCTGATCCACCGCATCAGGTTCAGTACTCGTCGAGTCGACCTGGGGGAGGGCCCAGGAACGGTTCCAATTTTCGCCACCGTCAATTGGCCTCGAAATGGAACTTTATAGCTCATCGGATTCCTCCGGTAGACATTCTCGTTCGGATTCTGATGTGTTGCACCAACTTTGGCGGCCGGGTTCGTGCACACGCGCAGGGGACACGCGCACGGACACGGGCACGCGCACGGGCACACGCACGGACACGGGCACGCGCACGGACACGGGCACGGACACGCGCACGGACACGCGCACGGACACGGGTACGCGCACGGGCACGCGCACGGGCACGCGCACGGGCACGCGCACGGACACGCGCACGGACACGCGCACGGACACGCGCACGCAGCCCCGCGCCACTAATTGAATGGAGCGCTCGATCAATAACGGTGCGCACATCAACATGCACGCCAAGTCGCGTCCACGCGTCTCCCCACGTCTCCTCGTGTGTCTGCCCACCCATCTCCCTAACCATCTCACCCGTGTCTCCTCCATGTCTCCCCCATGTCACTCCTCGTGTGTCTCCCCGTGTGTCTCCTCGTGTCTCCTCGTGTGTCCTCGTGTGTCTGCCCACCCATCTCCCTAACCATCTCCCCCGTATCTTCCCCGTGTCTCTCCTCGTGTGTCTCCCCGTGTGTCTCCTCGTGTGTCTGCCCACCCATCTCCCTAACCATCTCCCCCGTGTCTCCCCCATGTCACTCCTCGTGTGTCTCCCCGTGTGTCTCCTCGTGTCTCCTCGTGTCTCCTCGTGTGTCTGCCCACCCATCTCCCTAACCATCTCCCCCGTATCTCCCCGGTATCTTCCCCGTGTCTCTCCTCGTGTGTCTCCCCGTGTGTCTCCTCGTGTGTCTGCCCACCCATCTCCCTAACCATCTCCCCCGTGTCTCCCCCATGTCACTCCACGTGTGTCTCTCCGTGTGTCTTCCCTGTGTGTCTCCCCGTGTGTCTCCTCGTGTGTCTGCCCACCCATCTCCCTAACCATCTCCCCCGTGTCTCCCCCATGTCTCTCCTCGTGTGTCTCCCCGTGTGTCTCCCCGTGTGTCTCCTCGTGTGTCTGCCCACCCATCTGCCTAACCATCTCCCCCGTGTCTCCCCCATGTCTCTCCTCGTGTGTCTCCCCGTGTGTCTCCCCGTGTCTCCTCGTGTGTCTGCCCACCCATCTCCCTAACCATCTCCCCCGTGTCTCCCCCATGTCTCTCCTCGTGTGTCTCCCCGTGTGTCTCCCCGTGTGTCTCCTCGTGTGTCTGCCCACCCATCTGCCTAACCATCTCCCCCGTGTCTCCCCCATGTCACTCCACGTGTGTCTCCCCGTGTGTCTTCCCAGTGTTTCTTCCCCCGTGTCTCTCCACCCATCTCCCCCGTGTCTGCCCCGCGTTTCCCCGACCCTCAAATGAGTAACCCTGGAGCGGTGGGTAAAACATCTCCCGACGTAGGGAGGTTATCATCCAGCAGTGAATCGACTACAGGACCTGTACGTGTGTGTGTGTGTGTCTGCGCGCATGTCTCTGTGTGTGCGCGCGCGTGTCTCTGTGTGTGCTGCTCCTACTTATGTCGGTGGTGAGCAGTGCATCACGCTGTGTATAATTGAAGAGGCTTAATTAAATTATCCACGGCTGCATCTCACTGCCCGACCCAATCTTCCTCGCGTGTTCGGCGTCATGAGTGATGGTGGGGGGAGGGGGTAGAGGAGGAGGGAGGGAGAGGGGGTAAAATGGGTGTGGGGTGGGGGGGAGACGTAGTGGGGTTGGGGGTCGCGGTAAGAAGCTACTCTGACCACGCGCCAAAGACAAAGATCCCCCAGATAGCCTTTGACAGGCTGACAAGGCACGTGCTGTTCGCAAGCACAAATGAAGGCCAGCACGGCACGCGAGGGGATGGGGGGGGGTGATCCGAAACACTTATTCACTTTAGGCTGAGTCGACCTAGACGAGGCCCCGGACCGGTTTTCAGATAAACGTCACTTGTGTTGGCCGTGAGCGGGAATCGAACCCGGGTCTCCGGATTCGTAACGCAATGCCCTTACCACCGCTCCCCACTTCATCATCATCATCGCCATTATCATCAACACGACCTCCAACCACCATAGCGACAAGGACCCTCATCATCCCCACCACCATCATCGCTACCACCACCATCCCTATCATCATCATCATCGTCACCAGTTCACTCTCATCACGACCACCACGAACGTCGTGATTATCCTCACCAACAGAATCGTCGCCTACACTCGAACCCGTCGAACGGAAGCGAGCGGCAGCGCTGCAGTCAGTAAGTCGCCTGTGCGTGAGATGGTGAGAAAGTGCGTGAGATGGTGAGAGGGTGAGATGGTGAGAGAGAGGGTGAGAGGGTACGTGAGAGGGTACGTGAGAGGGTGCGTGAGGGTGAGAGAGTGCGTGAGAGAGTGAGAGCGTTCGTAAGAGGGTGAGAGTGCGTGAGAGGGTGAGATGGTGAGAGAGAGGGTGAGAGTGAAAGCGTGAGAGGGTGAGATGGTGAGAGGGTGAGATGGTGAGAGAGAGGGTGAGAGGGTACGTGAGAGGGTACGTGAGAGGGTGCGTGAGGGTGAGAGAGTGCGTGAGAGAGTGAGAGCGTTCGTAAGAGGGTGAGAGTGCGTGAGAGGGTGAGATGGTGAGAGAGAGGGTGAGAGTGAAAGCGTGAGAGGGTGAGATGGTGAGAGGGTGAGATGGTGAGAAGGTGCGTGAGAGCGTGAGAGGATGAGAGGGTGCGTGAGATGGTGAGAGAGAGGGTGAGATGGTGAGAGAGTGCGTGAGATGGAGAGAGGGTGAGAGAGAGGGTGAGAGAGTGAGAGAGGGTCAGATGGTGAGATGGTGAGAGAGTGCGTGGAATGGTGAGAGGGCGAGAGAGGGTGAGAGAGTGAAAGCGTGAGAGGGTGCGTGAGAGCGTGAGAGGATGAGAGGGTGCGTGAGATGGTGAGAGAGTGCGTGAGAGGGTGAGAGGGTGAGATAATGCGTGAGAGGGCGAGTGAGACTGCACGATAATGCAATGGGTCGTGCGGTGTGCGTGAGTGTGCGTATGTATTATTCAGGAACAGAGACAGAGACACTTTCATACGTGTGCGTGGCCAGACGCACACGTGTACAGAATGCGAACAGACACAAAGACAACGATTCTCCACATAGCCTGGAACAGACTGATGGTACAAGTGCTGTTAGCGTGCACCTATAAAAGCCGGCAAGGCACAC
Source organism: Lampetra fluviatilis (assembly GCF_964198595.1). Lineage (NCBI taxonomy): Eukaryota > Metazoa > Chordata > Hyperoartia > Petromyzontiformes > Petromyzontidae > Lampetra > Lampetra fluviatilis. The sequence continues at coordinate 12,160 of NW_027621576.1, read as the reverse complement.
GAGGGGGTGGGTGGCCAAAACCACGCCCGGCCGCCTTTGTCTCCCCGGTGGTGATGTATACACACCACACCGGCAGTAATTTGCAGCTGAGTCGACCTAAGTGAGTCCCAGACAATCGTCGCTGGTGTTGACCATGAGCGGGAATCGAACCCGGCTCGCACACATCGACACCACGACCGCCGTTCACCACGAAGTGGCGGTGACGTCACCACGGAGTCTGTGCCAGGCTAGGTGCGCACCTTCAGACAGCTACACACAGCACACACGTAGATACACACAGCAAAATATATAGCTACACACAGCACGCACATACACACATGAGAAACACACATACGTTAGAGACACACACAGACACGTACACACAACACACAGACACAAATACACAATAGAGACACACACAGACATACACACACATTAGAGAGACACACACAGACACAGACATACACACACATTAGAGAGACACACACAGACACAGACACACACACATTAGAGAGACACACACAGACACAGACACACACACATTAGAGAGACACACACAGACACAAACACACATTAGATAGACACACACATACACATATTAGAGAGACACACACAGACACATACACACATTAGAGAGGCACACACAGACACAAACACACATTAGAGACACACACAGACACATATACACATTAGAGAAACACACACAGACACAGACACATATTAGACAGACACACACACGTAACTAACACACTGCCCCCCAAACACGTCCCGTGCTCTCAGGGGCAAGTGCTGTTTGCGAGCTCCTATTAGGCAATGGGCAGGCGGAACGCGGAACGCGTGGCACAGAGACCTCGCAGGGAACTCGCTAAGACCTCACAACGCCCAACATAAACAGGGCAATTACTGCGGCATGGGAGGCTGCGTGTGTGCGTGTGTCTGTGTGTGCGTGAGTCTGTCTGTGTGTCTGTGTGTGTGTGTCTGTGCGTGCGTGTCTGTGTGCGTGCGTGTGTCTGTGTGTGTGTGTCTGTGCGTGTCTGTGTGTGCGTGAGTCTGTGCGTGCGTGTCTCTGAGCGTGTGTCTGTGCGTGCGTGTGTGTACATGCGAGTGAGAATGTCTGGTTCGGTTCCCGCTCACGGCCAAAATCAGTGACGATTAATCTGAACCGGTCCTGGGCCTCCCCTAGGTCGACTCAGCCTCAAATGAGTACCTGGTGCGGTGTGTAAACATCAGCATTGGGGAGACAAAGGTGGCCGGGCGTGGTCCTGGCGACACCAGCGCTTGCAAACAGCGCTGGCCACAACAGTCTGGTGACGGCAACATCGGGGATCTTTGTCTATACTTCACTGTTATTGTACTGCTGGGGAAAGTGCCGTTTGCGAGCCTCTACGAATCCGTCACGGCCTTTGTCTTCCCAGCGCTCATGGTTACACACTGCAACAACAGGCTACTCATTTGAGGCCGAGTCGACCTAGGCGGAGGTCCGGCCGAGTCGAGAACCCCGGCTGGCCAGCTTGGTTGCGCGGTGCGCTGACCACTGCGCCACCGCTCCCAGAGAAGGTGGCGATGATACAACACACACACACACGTGCACACACACACACGCATGCACATACACACACACACACACGCATGCACATACACACACACGTGCGCACACACACGCGCGCACACACAAGGGCTGACACTTGCACACAAAGATAAAGATCCCCCATATAGCCTTAACAGACTGTAGGGGCAAGTGCTGTTAGCGAGCACCTATGAAGGCCAGAACGGTACACGAGGGGGTGGGTGGCCAGCACCACGCCCGACCGCCTTTGTCTCCCTAGTGGCAACGTTTACACACCGCACCAGGTACTCGTTTGAGGCTGAGTCGACCTAGGGGAGGCCCGGGACCGATTCAGATAATCGTCACTGGTGTTGGCCGTGAGCTGGAATCGAACTCGTGTCGCCGGGTTCATAGCGCAGCGCGCTAACCGCTACACTACCGCTCCCCACTTGCACACACACACACACGCAAGGGTTGACACTTGCACACACACAGACACATCTCCGCACAAGTCCCATACACTGCTCCACGTCCCGTGGTCGCACGCAGAAGCTTATGCGGAAGGGGGGGGGGCCGCAAAAACACCCACTCATGCATTGACAAAGATCCTCCATATAGCCTTGACCCTGCTGTCGGGGCAAGTGCTGTTAGCAAGCACCTATGAAGGCCAAGTATTGACACACAGCTACACACACCCACTCTCTTAACTCCACGTGGGCGCCAGGCGCATCCATACTGAAGTAGCTGACTAAGGAGACAATGGCACGCACGCGAACATCATCTATACTGTATAGGCTTTAATAGCCTGCTGGGGCAAGTGCTGCTAGCGAGTAGCAGCGCCTTTGTCTCCCCAGCGCTGAAGTTTACACGCCCTAGCAAGCGCTGCTCATTTATGGCTGAGTCGACCTCGGGGAGGCACACAGATATTCGCCGCTCATGTTGGTCGCAAGCACACACAACGACAAAGATCCCCCCGTATAGCCTTAACAGAATGTTGGGGCAAGTGCTGCTAGCGAGCATCAATTAAGACTTGGCACGGTAAGCGAGGGGGTGCGTGGCTAACACCACGCTCAGCCGCCTTTGTCTCCCCAGTGGCGATGTATTTTTTACACACCGCACCGAGTACTCATTGAAGGCCGAGTCTACCTAGGGTAGACCCAGGACCGGTTCAGATAATCGTCACCAGTGTTGGCCGTGAGCAGGAATCGTACTCGGGCCGCCGGGTTCGTAGCGCAGCGTAGCGCTAACCACTGCACCACCGCTCCACACACGGCCTGACACGCACAGGTACACCGTAATCCAATGTGACAGTTGCTGACGAGGGCTGCAATGTTGTCACGTGCATAAGCACGCAAAGACAAAGATCCCCTGTATAGCCTGAACAGACTCTTGGGGCAAGTGCCACTAGCGAGTACCTATGAAGGCCGAAATGACACACAAAGGGGTGGGTGGCCAACACCACGCCCGCCCGCCTTTGTCTCCCCAGTGGCGATGTTTATACAGGTACTCATTTGAGGCCGAGTCGACCTAGGGGAGGAGGCCCAGGACCGGTTCAGATAATCGCTATCACTGGTGTTTGCCGTGAGCACACACCCAGATATTGACAGACACACACACACACACTCTAACGCCTGCCCAACTCCATCCACCACGAGCTTGCACGCCCTTCCAGCTGAAGCCTCCCGCAAATCACGTGACTTCGGTGCTGCCCCCCCCCCACTCTGAACCCCTCCCCTCGCCCCGCCCACTGTGAGAACAGGCGCTGCTCCTCCTCCCCGCAGCTCGCGTCTGCTCGCTCCTCCCTTCTCTCGCTCTTCCCCGCCCTCTCATCATCATCATCAGTATCGCCCTCTGATCATCCCCGGCATCTTTGAGAAAGAGCTTTAAAGAGCTCACCGGATTCCTCCAGGATAAATATTCTGATCATCCCCGACATCTTGGCCCGATCATTTCTTCTCCACCTCCTCCCCACTACAGTATTGACGCACGCGCATGCATATACAGACAAGCACACACAAGAGCACGCACGCACGCACACACACACACACACAAGTACACACACCCCCGCATAATCCCACGTTAGGCGAGCCGTATCCATACTACAGTAGCTAAGGCAGCAGCAGTGATGCCATGGCCCATTGTTGTATAGGCGAGCTGAACAGCACACAACAAAGGCAAAGATAACCCGTATAGCCTTGAACAGATCCTTGGGACAAGTGCTGTTAGCGAGCAGCATCCATGAAGGCCAACACGGCACACGAGGACTACGCCCGGCCGCCTTTGTCTCCCGCTGTTTACTCACCCCCATCAGGTACTAATTTGAGGCTGAGTCGACCTAGGGGAGGACCAGGACCGGTTCAAAATAATCGTCATCGGTGTTGGCCGTGAGCGGGAATCGAACTCGGGTGTCTTGGCCGCGAGCTGGAATCGAACTCGGGTCACCGGGTTCGTAGCGCAGTGCGTGAACCACTGCGCCACCGCTCTCCACACACAGCACACAGATACCCCCCTCCCCTCCAACTCCACGTGGGCACCCAACTCGAGTAGATGACGAAGGCGGCAATGGGACAACAAAGACAAAAATCCCCCGTATAGCCTTCACAGACTGTAGGGGCAAGTGCTGTTAGCGAGCACCTATGAAGACCGGCCCGGCACACGCGGGGGTGGTTGGCCAGGATCACGCCCGACCGCCTTTGTCTCCCCAGTGGCGATGTTTACCGCACACTGCACCAGGTACTCATTTGAGGCCGAGTCGACCTAGGGGAGGCCCAGGACCGGCTCAAATAATCGTCACCGGTGTTGGCCGTGAGCGGGAATCGAACTCGGGTCGCCGGGTTCGTACCGACGACAAAACGCACTCACGCACACGCCTCCACACAGCTCCTACCGAAATATTTCATCGACGAATTCTACCGAATCCATACCGCGTTGCGACGGCGTTCCAGAGGAAGAGGAGGAGGATGGTGGTGGAAGAAGGAGGCGCAGCTGGGACTGACCGAACCTGACGGAGGCAGCGGTGGCAAGGATACAGCCGGAGCGCTCCGTTCCTGGTGCCGATCGCCAGGATCTTCTGGACCGGGTCGAACGCCAGCGCCGTGGGTTGATGCGGAAATCCATGGCGCACGGTCTGCCGTGGAAGGGACAAAAGGGGAACAGGAGAAGGGGGTGGGGGGGGGGTAAAGGAGAGCTCACGTGCTGCTTGTTGTGCTGGGCAAAGTGCTGTCACACGAAGGCCTCGATGTGGATAGCGTCACGCCCGGCCGCCTTTGTCTCCCCCACGGTTGCCGACGTTATTACGCGTAGCGGAAATAATTTTTTTCTCTCCGAAAGACGTAGTCGACCGGTTTTAGATATCGGTCCCTGATGTTGGCCGTGAGCGCGAATGGAACTTGGGATTGTAGCGCAGTGCGCTAACTAATGCGCCGCCTCTCCCCACGCACACACACACACATGCACGTACAGCGAATTCACAACACCCACCACACGACACACACAGAGACACACACAAAGATACAGAGACACACAGAGACACACACAAAGATACAGAGACACACAGAGACACAGAGAGAGACAGGAACACACACACACTGGGATACACGCAGAGACACACACACACACAGAGACACACGTAGGACAAAAATAGACACACACGTATACACACAGGGATACACACGGACACATTCAGAAAGAAACGTATGTACACGCAGAGACAGTGACATACCCACACGCACACATACACACGTAGAAACGGACGGACACACACAGAGACGCACGCATACACACATCTATACAAGACAAGCACACAGACACACAACACAAGCCAAAGACTCCCCGTATAGCCTGAACAGACTGTTGGGGCAAGTGCTGTTAGCGAGCACCTACGAAGGCCAGCACCACGCCCGACCGCCTTTGTCTCCCCAGTGCCGATGTTTACACACCGCACCGGGACACGTATTGAAGACCGAGACGTGAGCAGGGCACGTAGCGCAGTGCGCTAACCACTGCGGCACCGCTCCCCCACTATACACACACAAATACAAAGATCCCCCGTGTAGCCTTGACTGTTGGGCGGCAAGGGCACACACAGATACACGCCAATAATCGGCACAGCGCTAGGCAGTATCACCTACCCTTGTGATACACGAATTCGCATTGCAAATTGCTCATCGTGTTAACACAGTGAAGGGGGGGGGGGTCCGGGGGGGGGGGTCAAGAACGATTCAAATGAATGAGCCAACGAACGACACAGCAAATGAACGCAACACAATCACGCGTTCGATACAGATGGAAGGGACTGCACGGGGGTCCATCAGCTCCTTCACCCCCCCGCCCCATCTGCTCGCACCTTGCAGCACGCGATAACAGCTGACGATGTTGGATGCAGTATTCGTATGATACCCCCCCCCCCCACAAATGCAATCTGATCACCCCCTTCCCTTCCACACCTCACCCCCCAAATATTTCCAAGCCCGATCTCTCGGACACAACGCAGCCCCCCCCCCTCTCCCCGTACCTTGCAAAGCTGAAAATGATCGGAGCCGAGGCGTTCGTGAATCTCGTTCTCGGGCTTGGCCGCCTGCGCGCTCGCCGGCGTGGTGAGTCCGTCCAACACGCGCTTGATTTTCCTCATCGCGCGCCGCGCGCCAAGCGGCCACTGCAGCAGCAGCAGCCGCAGCAGCAACAGTCGACGACGATGATGCTGCTGCCGCTGCTGTTGTTGTTGTTGAAACTGCTGCTGATGAGGATGTTGCTGTAGAAACTGCGGCTGCTGGTGTTGCTGCTGTTGGAGCTGCTGCTGCTGTTGTTGTTGCTGTTGGAGCTGCTGCTGCTGTTGTTGTTGTTGCTGTTGGAGCTGCTGCTGTTGTTGTTGCTGCTGCTGCTGTTGTTGATGCTGCTGTTGAGGCCGCTGCTGCTGTTGAGGCCGCTGCTGCTGCTACTGCTGTAGATGCTGCCGCAGCTGTTGTTGCCGTTAGGCGCACGAGCTACGCACAGCGCGTGCTGTCTCTCCTTCTTCGACGCCGCGTCTTACCACTCCGTGCCGAAACCTCTCACCCCCCACCACCACCACCCCTAAAATTAAAACCACCACCACCACCGGCCCCACCAGCCACCCGCCACCAGCAGCAGCAGCACCCGGCCGGCGCCGCGTTATACCGTGTAGGTGCCGCGGAGAACGACGGCGTAGGTTCGACACCCCATGCCGCGTCTCTTGGCCGGCTCGCTCGGTCCGAAGCCGAGATCGAACCTCGGGGGCTCCGATCGACCCAATTAGCAGCCCCCACCCCGCCCCCTCCCCTACCCGCCCCGCCCCCTCCGCCGCCGCCACCCCCCGCCGCCGATTGCGAGCAGCGATGGAGCCTCGGAGCTTGATTTGAGCGCCGTCCCGGTTGGATTCCCGATACGGGTTGTGATTCAGCGCGCCTCTTGAGCCAAATCGACGAATGAAGTCAGGTCGGACGCGCTGCGTCTCCTGCGACGTCTCGCTCGCTCGCTCGCTCTCTCGCCGTCTTCTCTCCGGCGTGAGCACGGGCAGTCAGCAGCAGCAGCAGCGGCAAGGGTAACAATATCTGTGTGTATCGTATCGCCACTGACGTCTGCTGTGCCGACTGGTAGCCCGGATAGGGAAGAGACGGAAGGAGAAGGGACGGGAGGGAGGGAGGGTTGGGTTGGTCGGTGATGGCGGTGGGAGGGGGTGTTCTTTCTGCTGGGCGTGCCCTGCAAAATCGCTCTCTCCCCTCTCGGCTCTCTCACTCTCCCCTACGAGTCTGCCTCTGCCACGCGCACTCTCTCTCTCTCTCCGGCTCTCTCACTCTCTCTCTCTCCGCCTCTCTCCGTCTCTCTTTCTCCGGCTCACTCACTCACTCTCCGTCTCACGCTCGCCCCCTGCCGGTCGCAGCGAGGGGAGTTACCGCGCCGTGAGGGTGCCGCTGTTTGTGCGCGTGGCGACTGCTGAGAGATGTCCCACTGCCAACGCGGCTTCTATTTTACCAGCGACAACCCCCTCCCCCCACCACCGAGTTGAGGATCACGCGTGATGTGATGATGATGGTCACGCGTGATGTGATGATGATGGTCACGTGTGATGATGATGGTGGTCACGTGTGATGATGATAATGATCACGCGTGATGATGATCACGCGTGATGATGATGATGATGATCGCGTGATGATGATGATGATCACGTGTGATGATGATGATGATCACGTGTGATGATGATGATCACGCGTGATGATGATGATCACGCGTGATGATGATGATGACGCGTGATGATGATGATGATCACGCGTGATGATGATGATGACGCGTGATGATGATGATGATCACGCGTGATGATGATGATGACGCGTGATGATGATGATGATCACGCGTGATGATGATGATCACGCGTAATGATGATAATGATGATCACGTGTGATGTGATGATGATCACGCGTGATGATGATGATGATGATCACGTGTGATGATGATGATGACGCGTGATGATGATGATGATGATAACGTGTGATGATGATCACGTGTGATGTGATGATGATTACGCGTGATGTGATGATGATTACGCGTGATGATGATGATGATGATGACGCGTGATGATGATGATCACGCGTGATGATGATGATCACGCGTGATGATGATGATGATCACGCGTGATGATGATGATGATGATCACGTGTGATGATGATGATCACGCGTGATGATGATGATGATGATCACGTGTGATGTGATGATGATCACGCGTGATGATGATGATGATGATCACGTGTGATGATGATCACGTGTGATGTGATGATGATCACGCGTGATGATGATGATGATCACGCGTGATGATGATGATGATGATCACGTGTGATGATGATGATGACGCGTGATGATGATGATCACGCGTGATGATGATGATGACGCGTGATGATGATGATGATGATAACGTGTGATGATGATCACGTGTGATGTGATGATGATCACGCGTGATGATGATGATGATCACGCGTGATGATGATGATGATGATCACGTGTGATGATGATGATCACGCGTGATGATGATGATGATGACGCGTGATGATGATGATCACGCGTGATGATGATAATGATGATCACGTGTGATGTGATGATGATCACGCGTGATGATGATGATGACGCGTGATGATGATGATGATGATGATAACGTGTGATGATGATCACGTGTGATGATGATGATGATCACGCGTGATGATGATGATCACGCGTGATGATGATGATGATCACGCGTGATGATGATGATGATCGCGTGATGATGATGATGATGATCACGTGTGATGTGATGATGATCACGCGTGATGATGATGATGACGCGTGATGATGATGATGATCACGCGTGATGATGATGATGATCACGCGTGATGATGATAATGATGATCACGTGTGATGTGATGATGATCACGCGTGATGATGATGATGATCACGCGTGATGATGATGATGATCACGCGTGATGATGATGATGACGCGTGATGATGATGATGATAACGCGTGATGATGATGATGATGGTCACGCGTGATGATGATGATAGATGATGAGCTACCATGATCATCACGCGTGATCATCATGCGCGTGAGGATGAGCTATCATCATCATCGTGACTCATCATCGCAGCAGTGGCTGACATCGTCGTCGTCACCACCACACGTGGGTGTTTTGTGTTGTTGTTGTATAGCAGCAGTCAGATAACATTGGTAAACAAAACATCAAATTCTGGCCTGGACTTTTGCAGCTGTTTTTGACAAATTTCAGGGTGCTGATTCCAAATCTGATCTCAGATTTGCTCTGTCACATCTCATTTTTATGCTATCGGCATACCCCATTTTCATTGATTTTACCCGAAATTAACTCTGTCACATATGATTGCAAGTTGTTGCGAGTCAGTGACTGCTTTAGTGTTATAATATGGTGCTGTATTTTTAGGATAGTGTGTTTTATAATATAATTTTATGTAGATATCCACATTTATTTAATATTTTTCTTCTGCAGTTTTTATTGAAAATGCAATATTTGATATCTCAAAAACCTGATGTGATAGACAAAAACTGATGCCAGATTTGGAATCAGCACCCCAAAATTACCTTAAAACCATTGGAATACCTTATGCCAGAAAAAGTGTGTTGACCAGTGTAATATAAGCGCGCGTTGATTCTCAATGTGGATGAGGAGGAGGGCAATGCCGCAGAAACCCAGAGATCAATCCATGCGACCGCCACCGGGAGAGAAGAGAAACACGCCTCTGACTCCACATATACAAGGGGCATCGTCAGGCTCCGAGATCGAGTCCACGATCCTCGCACGTAACCAGGCGGCGGCGAAGATGCCATTCCAGATAACAACGATGAGAGTCGTGTCAACAACTCTAGATTTGAAGCTTTCGTGACTGCAAGGATTCATATTCTTAGATTTTTTTTCGGTAAAGTCACGTAGGTAAAAAATTTAAATAAATGTATTTTACTTTTATTTATTTAAATTTTACATTTTTTACCTACGTGACTTTACCAAAAAAAACCTAAGAATAAGAATATCGTGTCAACTCGTAACGCGCCACCGCCGCCGCTCGCTGGCGTAGAGAGAGGGAATGGAGGGCGACTCAGAGGCGTCAGGCGTAAGGAGGAATCAGAGACGAGGAGAGTGGAGGCAGCAGCAGCAGGAGCCACGCGGCGGTGAGGAGCGACCAAACATTTTACCAAGCTCTGCGGTTCTCTATATATGAAGTTGTTATCGGCCAATTAATGAGTGCCTGTTTATGTGTGTGTATATTATTATTTAGTTCTGTATTTCCATGTGGAAGGAAGCAGGGGCACATGGAATGGTGAGCGCGCTGAGCTATGGACCCAGCCACCGTGGTTCCATTCCCGCCCACGGCTGTCGATTCTGGGCCTCTCGGTCCGTGCAGTCGTATAAACGAGTGCTGTTACCTGGTTCGGTGCGTAAAATATCAGCACTGGGGAGACAAAGGCGGTCGGGCGTGGTGCAGGTCACAGCACACCCCCCCCACCTAAATGTTGCAATGATCTCAAATCCCCGCCGCCTTTGTTTCCGCCCAGCAGTATATATTTGTATACACGTTCGTCTGTGATGGGCAAGTGGCGTGCGGTGGGGTAAAGTGTGGGTAACCGAGGCGTTTGGCCAAAGTGGGACGGACAGGGGAACAATTTCCCTCTGGAATTTCGAGCTCCCGCCCGCGTGGAGTCCCTTCCGCCAGCAGGGGTGTGAGCAGGGGCATTGCAGGGCTGCGCCTGTGCCTCTTTCCTTTCAGTGCCATGACGCCACAAAGACAAAGATCGCCCGTACAGCCTTATCAGACGGTTGTGGCAAGTGCTGTTATCGAGCACCTATGAAGGCCGGCACGGCACACGAGGGGGTGGTGGGCCAACACCACGCCCGGCCGCCTTTGTCTCCCCAGTGGCGATGTTTGTTTTGTTTGAAACACTGTACCAGATATAAATTTGAGGCTGAGTCGACCTCGGTGAGGCTCAGGACCGGTTCCGGTTTTAGCGGAAACAAAACGAAACCTCGGCTCGTCGGGTTCGTAGCGCAGCGCGCTATAACCACGACGACTACCGCTCCCCACAGCGATGACGCCACGATCCCTCTGGGTCCATTCATGAGTCAGTCTAGGCCAGCTCCGAGTGGCAGCGTTATCTATCGTGAACACGTGGGCCACTCCTGGCAGATTGTGAGTTACATTTGTTTTTAAAATGTATATATATTTTTGTCTCTCTCTCTCTCTCTCTCCCCTTGGTAAAAATGTTGTTGTTGTTGTTGGGAATGCGCAAGAGAATACGTCCGCCCGGGGAGACGGAGCTGTGAAATCAGCTTCGTGTGCGTGGAACAGATAGCGCGTGTGGTGGGTGTCGTGGAAGGTAGCGGTTTGGGGGGAGGCTTTCATCCAGCGGTGGATTGAACATGGCTGCTGACGATGCTTATGGTTTCACTTTCTGGCAATTGACCACAGCCCGGGGTTTGTTTTGTATCCTCAGGGTTGGTGGATCACGTCGAGATTACGAGTCTCCAATGGTGAAGTATGGTCAAACACCCCCCCCTCCCACCGCCGGCCCAAAACCTGGTAACCCGAGTTCGATTCCCGCTTACGGCCACCACCACCACCACCAGTGACGATTATCGGAACCGGTCCTGGGCCTCACCCAGGTCGACTCAGCCTCAAATGAGTACCTGGTGCGGTGTGTAAACATCGCCACGAGGGAGACAAAGGCGACCGCGGCGTAGTATTGGCCACCCACTCTATCGTGTGACGTTCCGGACTTCATAGGCGCTCGCACTTGCCCCCCACAAGCTTGTTAATGCTATACGGGGGATCTTTGTCTTTGCCTTGCTGTGCACGTGTGCGTGGTTCGGCTGCTGCTGTGTTCGTGGCAATGCTGCCGTTGTTGGTTAGAGCGGTGGCATGACCGAGCGGTCGCAGAGTTTCACGGTTCGAACCTGGACGGCCGCCCTGATTATCACTGCGTATTCACAGTGGTACCTTAACGACCACTCCCACCGCCCCCTCCCCTTCTGACGTCCGTTGTGTTGCCAGCAGCCGGCGTCGGTCACGCTCCGAATTTGTCGATTTCGAAAATGACACCACGCAAGCGACCACCATGGCCCCCCGCCCCCG